>NC_056732.1:1001449533-1001749533 GCF_019279795.1 Protopterus annectens | reverse complement strand
TATATTTATATTTACATACTTTTCATTTGTCAGTGCATTTTCTATAGAGCATGACTTTACAATTTTTCCATTTATAGCAATTGTTTCATCATCAGTTTTTGTTTCTGAATGAAAATAAACTAGGCCTTTCTACCTTTTCCAGCCTTGATGCCATGGACCCTGTATCAAGCAGGGATAGTAAAATATCAAAATATTTTTCAGAATTCCTAACAGTGAAATAAACACTGAATGCAATAGACTAAATAGATGCTAAAAATGAATAAAAAAGGAAAGTAGGATTGCTGAGCAGTTGGCTTGACAGTAGGCTTTATGTTTAAGGGGAAATGGAGTCTGTCTCAGCACTTTGTGGGTGTGATGTACAGAACCTCATCTTGACCAGGGCACTGATCCATTGAAGAAACACACACACACGTACACGCACACACAAAGCCACACGCATAGCCACACACATGCACGCACATACACATACACACACATACACACACACACACACACACACACACACACACACACACACACACACACACACACACACACACACATACACACACACACACAGGGTTGGTCTGCAACTCAAAATAAGTTTCTTTGCCTTAAGACTTAAGCAGCTGTTGCAAACCTATACCAAATAAACTGGATAATTTAATAATGAATGCCTAAATGAATGATTACATTTTTTTGTTATTAATACCTTAACTACAGTGTTGTGCCAAATCAAAACATAGGACATAGGGCTGACAGAGATCAAGATATCTACAGAGTTTCTGATTGCAAGATTCCTGCATTCATGGGAGGAGAAAAGGATTTTCTGCTCCAGAAACATTTCCTGATGGGGGGCTATAGATGAACTAAACATCTTGTTTGGGAGAATTAGCTCACAGCCCTCCTACGTAGCAGTATGCAACTGGGGTCTGGAAATGGGTATGTACTTTCTCCCAGAGAGCTCCCACCTCCACACCTACCATGTGTATTGCTTATCAAGCATGCCATTGGCTAGGCAAAGGAGTTTAGCATAATAAAAATATCTTGCCTTACACCAACTACATTGGCATAATTGGATAAAGCCCTGACTATAACTCACGTAACCCATGTTTGGTCAGTGGCTTGGGCACCTGCTGCAGGTAGTGTGTGGTGAGGGAGAGGAGTGACTTGGCATTGCCAGCTTACCTCTGCTTAGAAGAGGGGTGTGGCATTGCGTGTTCAGGCTGCACATTGCTGTGGTAGACTTCCCAGTGGAAAATGGCAAATTCCTCAAGGGGGCAGACCTGCCCTAAAGGGTTATGTTACCTGATAAAGCAAGTGGCATGCCCTTGCTGATGCCCATTGCATGCCCAATTCTGGACATGTTACCAGGCATGAGCAATGGAACCATGACTGCAAGAAGGGGTGGGGTTGATGAACAACCCCATAGCAGCCTCTCTCATCCAGATGTAGGGAAAATAAATGGTCCAGTTGACAGAGAGAGCTCCTGCTCATTGACAGACAGTGGGAGCAAAACGTACAAAAACCTTGTCTTATACATATGTAAGAGTACAGAAGCCCCCCAGAGTCCTGGATCTTGTCATCACTGGCATTTGCTGAAGTTATACTCTTCTTCTGGAGAGCCCACCTCAGTAGATTACATGGGAGACGCTGCAGTGAAGTTGAACTAAACTGGCTCATAGATTCTCTGGTCAGCCAGTGACCTGCGATTGCATGAGGAAAACAATAACAACACAAGAAAACCACAGATTTTACTTTCTACTTAAATTCTGAGAGGTGCTATTCATTTTCTGCAATCCTCTTAAAAAAACACTAGCATTCAGATTATTTTTTCCATTTTTTTTTTCAAAAGTGCATGCAGACTTCTAGCAGCCTTTATAATGATCCAATATGTAAATGCACAATAGCTATTTTAGGTAATATGCAATGCTTTTAAATATCAATTAACAATGTACCACATAGTAGGTATAATCATGTTTATAACTACCTCTAGTTAATCTTTTTTCTTGCTAAAATAGAAATTATATATTGTTTACAAAAATATTTCACTTTATAATAACTTGCATCCAATGCTTTTTAAGGGGGGATACTATAAACAATTAAAAAGATATTCTCATATCCATCATCATCTTTCGGCTATACCCATTAGGGGTCGCCACAGCGGATCATCTGTTTCCATTTCTTCCTGTCCTCTGCATCTTGCTCTGTCACACCATCCACCTGCATGTCCTCTCTCACTACATCCATAAACCTTATCTTAGGCCTTCCTCTTTTCCTGTTACCTGGTAGCTTCATCCTTAGCATCCTTTTCTCAATATACTCAGCATCCCTCCTCAGCACATGTCCAAATCAGCATAATCTTGCCTCTCTGGCTTTGTCTGCAAACCTTCCAACCTGGGCTGACCCTCTAACATACTTATTCCTAATCCTGTCCATCCTCATCACACCCAGTGCAAATCTTAACATCTTCAACTCTGCCACATCCTGCTCTAACTCCTGACTTTTTCTCAATGCCACTGTCTCCAACCCATATAACATAGCTGGTCTCACTACCCTCTTGTAGACCTTCCCTTTCACTCTTACTGGTACTCGTCTGTCACAAATCACTCCTGACACTCTTCTCCACCCACTCCATCCTGCCTATACTCTCTTCTTCACCTCTCTTCCACACTCACTATTACTCTGAACTATTGATCCCAAGTATTTAAACTCATCCACCTTCGCCACCTCTACTCCTTGCATCCTCACCATTCCTCTATCCTCCCTCTCATTCACACAGATGTATTCTGTCTTAGTCCTGCTGACCTTCATTCCTCTTCTCTCTAGAGCATATCTCCATCTCTCCAGGGTCTCCTCCACCTGTTCCCTACTCTCACTACAGAGCACAATGTCATCTGCAAACATCATAGTCTACGGGACTCCTGTCTGAAATCGCCTGTCAACCTGTCCATCACCATTGCAAATAAGAAAGGGCTCAGAGCTGATCCTTGATGTAATCCCATCTCCACCTTAAACGCATCCATCACTCCCACCACAGACCTCACCGCTGTCACACTACCCTCGTACATATCCTGTACCACTCTTACATACTTCTCTGACACTCCTGACTTTCTCATACAATACCACAACTCCTCTCTAGGCACCCTGTCATATGCTTTCTGTAAGTCTACAAAAAGACAATGCAACTCCCTCTGACCTTCTCTGTACTTCTCCATCAACACTCTCAGAGCAAACAATGTATCTGTAGTGCTCTTTCCTGGCATGAAACCATACTGCTGATCACTAATCATCACATCTCTTCTTAACCTAGCTTCCACTACTCTTTCCCATAACTTCATGCTGTGACTGATCAATTTAATCCCTCTGTAGTTACTACAGCTCTGCACATCACTCTTATTCTTAAAAATCGGTGCCAAAACACTTTTTTTCCATTCCTTAGGTATCCTCTCACTTTCCAAGATTTCATTAAACAATCTGGTTAAAAACTCCACTGCCATTACACCTAAACACCTCCATGCTTCCACAGATATGTCATCTGGACCAACAGCCTTTCCATTCTTCATCCTCTTCATAGCTATCCTTACTTCCTCCTTGCTAATTGATTGTACTTTATGATTCACTATCCCTACATCATCCAACCTTCTCTCCCTCTCATTCTCTTCATTCATCAACCCCTCAAAGTACTCTTTCCATCTCCTCAACACACTCTCCTCGCTTGTGAGTACATTTCCCTCATTATCCTTTATCAACTTTACCTGCTGCACATCTTTCCTAGCTCGGTCCCTTTGTTGAGCCAATCGGTACAGGTCCTTTTCTCCCTCCTTAGTGTCCAACCTTTCATACAACTCTTCATATGCCTTATCCTTAGCCTATGCCACCTCTCTCTTTGCCATGCACCTCATCTCCTTATACTCCTGTCTACTTTCTTCAGCTCTTTGACAATCCCACTTCTTCTATGCCAACCTCTTTCTCTGTATACTCTCCTGTACTTCTTCATTCCACCACCATGTCTCCTTGGCATCCTTCCTCTGTCCAGATGTCATACCAAGCAACTTTCTAGCTGTCTCCCTTACTAGCTTTGCTGTAGTTACCCAGCTATTTGGTAACTCTTCACAGTTGCCCATTGCCTGTCTTAACTCTTCCCTGAACTCCACCTCACAATTACCCTTTTTCAATTTCCACCATTTGATCCTTGGTGCTGCCCTCACACTCCTCCTCCTCTTCTTAATCACCAACGTCATCTTACAAACCACCATCCTATGTGCCTAACTACACTTTCCCCGATCACCACTTTACAGTCTCCAATCTCCTTCAAACTGGCCCTCCTACATAAGATATAATCCACCTGTGTGCATCTTCCTCCACTCTTGTATGTCACCCTATGCTCCTCCCTCTTTTTAAAATACGTATTCACCACAGCCATGTCCATCCTTTTCGCAAACTCCACTACCATCTGACCTTCTGCATTCCTTTGTTTAACACCATACCTACCCATCACTTCCTCATCCACTCTGTTCCCTTCACCAACATGCCCATTGAAATCTGCTCCAATCACCAATCTCTCACCCTTGGGTACAGTCATCACGACTTCATCCAACTCATTCTAGAATTTTTCTTTCTTGTCCATCGCACACCCAACTTGTGGAGCATATGCACTAACAACATTCATCATTACACCATCAATTTCCAGCTTCATAAACATCACTCTGTCCGACACTCTTTTCACCTTCAAAACACTCTTAGCATATTGTTCCATCAGGATAACTCCTATGCCATTTCTCCTCCCATCCATACCATGATAAAAAATTTGAACCCACCTCCGATACACCTAGCCTTACTCCCCTACCATCTGGTCCCTTGCACACACAATATACCAACCTTCCTTCTGTCCATCATATCGGCTAGCTCTCTCCCTATACCAGTCATACTGCCAACATTCAAAGTTCCGACCCTCACTATCACAGTACTAGCCTTTCTCCTCTCTTCCTGCCTTCAGCCATGCCTTCCACCTCCTCTCCTCCTCAGGCCAACAGTAGCCCAATTTCTGCCAGCACCATGTTGGCTAACAGTGTATTCTCATATCCAATAATGATAATTATGTAGAAACCACATGCACAACATTACATGCCAGACTCCTTAGTGTACATTTTATATGAGTTTACCCTTTATCTGATAAATAATATAATAAATAGCGATATAATTCACTTAATAAATGAGCCTGCAAGAGCCCTTAATGGTACAGCTAATACTGTGTTTTTAAAATGTTTAGCGTTAATATGAAGATCAGCCTCCCATTTACTCAAGGAGAAAAAAAAATACTTTGCATATTGCCTAATAATTGTGCAAAGTACCTCAATATAGCGCTGTATATTTTTTTGATCCAGTAGCAGTTGTTGTCCATACTAAAATTTGCAATTTCCACCATAGACAATAGGATGAAAGGTTAATTATATTTCAGTAAGTTTTTATAGTTCGGTATGTCTTTTTGCAATATCTCACATGTCCAAACCATGATTGCTGTTGAGAAGTTTCAAACTGGTGGATGTTCCCAAAGCTTATGTAAGACTCTAGTTGATCGGGCTTAACAAGCTGAGCACAAAAAATGTATGTAGCTAGTCATCTTTCTATACTACTAGTAGGAAACTGGTAACTTAGCTGTAAAGAAACCAACAGTTTTCTACAGGAGCTTGTACATAGATTCAGTATTGCAATTCATTTTTTTACAGTTATGTGACATTTCTATTCTTATGTACGAAATAGTTCACCCATTTCTGAAAAGACTGACTAAATTTATTCAATCTTATGTTATTAATTTCTGTTACTCAGTGAGAAGCCTTGAGAGATACAGATTTCTGTCATTCTGTGCTGTGACTTAGTATAGAAGACGTTATCATTTCTACTAGTTTTATCAAGTGTGATCCCCCTCCTCTTTAACGTCTGTATCACAATGACCTCTATACCTCTGAAAGTCCAGCCTCTCTTATACAATATGCTGATGATTCTACTCTTATATGTACATCTAATAACTTGCCTAATCTCCTCCAAATCATACATGAAGCTTTTTCCTCAGATGATAAGTGTTTCCATAATGTCCAGCTACTACTCAACCCTAAAAAAACAAAGCATTTTTCGGCAAATCACATATGACTGATAAAGCAAATTTGAAAATCTTTTCAATAAGCAAAACTGAAATTGAAGCAGTCTCCCATACAAAACTTCTTGGAGTGATTATAGATGATAATCTAAAATTTGACCTGCATGTTCAAAATAACAAAAAAATAATCACTAAAAATTAGGAATCCTGTACAGGCAGAAACACGTCTTTAGCAACACAACCAAAACCACTCTTGCCACTGCCTACCTTCTCCCATCTTTCTTATATGGTACAACTGTCCTAAATACCTTCAGGCTACTGTTAAAAGTAACCCCGACTAGTGACCTCTCTATTACTTAGGTGCCTTACCTTCAACTACTTCTAACTTTTTTCTACCATTCCATTTCAGGAAGGGTCAATTGTATAACTGTTGCTTAATATGTCTTAAACCTGAATGTAATGTTATGTATATATAACTTTGAAAATAATGTTATGTTCTGTAAAGTGTTTTATAATAAGTTAGTACTATATGTGCTAAATGTTGGTATTGCTTATGACTGTAATCTGCTTGAAACTAGCATTTACTAAATGTTCAATGTGAATTATTATCTTGGAGCTTTTCTCCCCGGGCCTCCACTGAAAATGGACATATATCCAGTCGGACTATCCCAGTCAACAAATGTAAAGTAAATAAATAATAAATAAATAAGCTGGAGGCATGCTATGATTAGGTTGTAAAATTTGCCACCAACAAGTAGTTGTGCAGCCACCACTGTATTCCCCATAATAATTTGAATTAAATTACATGCAGTATATCACCACACACACATTATTCACAAAGCCAATGACTGCTCTGCTTTTACTCCTATTTTCCATTTCTATCACCCTAGTAGACTACTAAGATCTCATGAACAGCATATATAAACTCCATAAATTCTTTGGCCAAACTCTCTTCTCATACTGTGTCACTGAAAGATGGAATTCTATCCCTGTGCAAATTAGATCTACCTCTAACTTCTCAAACTTCAACCATCTATTAAAAGACCACCTAAATAAGACTCGGCTCTGTTCCTGCATGACCCCAGGCTGAACTTGTCCCTTCCTCTTTCCATCACCAGCATACTTTGATAATGTTTAGTATGAAGGACTTAGTAAAATATATTTCTTAGACAAAGATCAGTAGCCTATATTACCTATTCATCTCTGTTCCAAAGAGTGTACTTAGTGTGTTTCATGCCATCTCTATAAAGTGCAACTTGTAAATACTCATTTATTGACAATATTCTTTGTTAGCTTGTTGTAGCTGTCCACATATTTGCAGTATCTTATGTATAGGTTCACACTGTTGAGCTGAAGCCAAATGTTTACTTAGTTAATGTCATTTTTCTATGTTAGACTTTGTGAAAACTTTAACTGTAACCATAATATATCAATGTGGAGCTCTTCTCCTTAACCCTCTGCTAAAATGGAGTATTATCCCAGTTGGACCTTCCTGGTAAACAAATGTCAAATAAATAAAGCGTGGAGTTTCTCAACATAAAGAATAGTTGTAAGTACTTCCAATGGCGTTCTTTTGTCAGATTCAATCTGTCATACAAAGTATGGAAAGAAGCCATTGTTAAATCCCTCACGCTTCTCTCAAGTCTGCTCATTTCCTGATGCCTTTTTCCTCCAAGTGTTTTCAATATTTTCTTGTGTCATCTGTTTTAAGATGGGGCCACCCCTTTTAAGGCTATCACTCTCCCACCTTTGAGAGATTACATGTCCCTGGATAAGTATTTACATGCGTATGACTGACATTAATAACATGACATCTTAAATAATCTAGTACTTTTTTAACATACCATCATTATGACTGTATTCTCCTTTCCCCCAAAGGCTTGGTTTTAGATCTAGCCATAGATTTCTGGTCATTCCACAGTTGTCCTTACGGAGTGAGGCAAAGGCTTCTGCATAAATTCTGATGTCTTGTCCCCCACCCTCCTTATTGTCTTTTAGTATAGTAGATTTAAGCATACATACGTGGTCAAAGACCGATGTTGAATGCAGCCCATATGCATTGTATATTTTACAGCCCCACAGTGCCATCAAGCTTAGATTTACACCAGCCAGAAGCTTGTTCCCTATCTCTTTCTGTATTTGCATTTCCTGGTGTCTCATAAATGGTATATGTCTCAGTGTATAATATACCAAAGTCAAGAAGAACATCCTGATTGTAGCAATTCTGCCTATTAATGAACTTCCCCCATATAAGTAGCCATATAAATAGTTTTCCTATAAGAAGTTCTTATTGAGTTGTAGCAACTTCTTATGGCAATACCTAAATATGTCAATGGAAATTAACATCAAACAAAGCAGATGTCAGATGAATTTCTGTGAAACATTTTGCTTCTAAGTTTACTTGAAACAACTCCCTGACCTTATTCAAATGGAACCTTGATCATTAGATGGGAATTCCCAAATTTACCTCCTGCCTGGCCCCATGCCTCTGATGGACAGAGGTTGACAGTAAGTAAACTAATTCCAAACTAACATACCCCCCACATGCTTAATCCTTAGCTACCTCCTTACTAACACACTCCACCATGTAGGCATCCAAGGTACTCAGGGGTAAAATTGAGTTAGGTTATTCTGCTAGGATTATAAAGACCCTGGTGGCTGTTAGCTTAGTATAAACCTAGAAACCTTCATCTTGACTATATTTAGCTTAAGGCCTGAGAGGGAGGCAATGTGCTGGAGTATCTTTTAATACATTTGTAGATTGTTTCATAGATCTCTTGTCAATACCATACAGCTGTATGTGAATAACATAATTTTTATCTTCTGCATCTCTACATTTCTAACCCTTCATCTGTCGTGATTGTTCAGTACTCCTATTAATGGCTTAGTCACTAACAGTGAAAGGGACAAGAAGCACTCCTATCAGGCACCTGTAAATAAACTAAAATTTGCAGATATCCTGTCATTGTTAGCACTCTAGCTGATGACTTATTGTATAGTGCTTGTTTTGGCTTTTGGAACTTATTTGTTATGGCTGCCCTGTCCAGTATACTCCATAATTAGGTTCAGCATGTGGAGCCAAGAGCTTTGTTAAACTCAGCAAAAATGGCCACAGTAGAGTCAGTGTGTGCCCGTTGGCCTGTAAGACAGGTTCATAGATTCATAGGTAGTTACTAGGCTACTGAACCAAGAGACATTTTAAACCTAGCAGCTTACCCCATAATTACCAAAATATTGCTAACATGTCAAAACCTGAAGGAATTTTACATTTATGATAGAGGTTTGTACATATTAAGTGTTCACAGACTTTTCCTGTCTATTAGAGTCATATGTGCCAAATCAGAAATACATTTGTAATTTCCTTTCCACTTGTCCAGGTTACATTTCAATAAGGTTAGGGATGATCTTTGCTTCACATGGATGAGAAGCTTGTTCCAGAGAAAGAGCAATCTTTGAGACACATGTCTGTTCCTCCAACATATCCTTTTTATGTCCAGACAAGGTTTAGGTCCTTAGAACAGGTATTTCTGATGCTATTTGCTTTGTGGACATGCAACAAGTCCATCAGTGTGGGCTCAGAGGATGCCTTGTAGTCAGGGTATAGATTACCATGCATCAGTCTGTAGGAGACTGAATATATTGGAAGGGCTTTGAGATTGTCCACATAGGACTTGTTGTTTACTCCCTGTATTCTTTTTTGTGATAAACCTCTGTGGTCTCTCAAGTGCCTGGTCAAGTGCATGCCTAATGGTTCATTATAACCAATAACTGGTTTGACAAGAGCCTTGTACAATAGAACAGTAACCTTCTTGGACCTGGATGCCATGCCTTTACTTATAAGTTGTGCAACGTAGAATGATTTTCTCACCACAATAGACATGTAGCAGTTAAAAGTCAGGTTACTGTCACCATGTGTTCCCAGTTCCTTGGCCACTGGGCCTAACTTTATTGGTGTTTTATCACTGTGGCATTTTCCAAGGCTGGCTGCCTTTCCAAAACTATTTTACATTTTTTCACATTAAGGTTTATTCTGTGGCTCTGCAACCAGTGATTTTTCTGCATCAGGCACTCTTGAAGGATTCGTAGTAAAAAAGGCACAGATGCTGAGTAAAACGCTCGGTATTTACCTCAAAGTGAAAAATAACAACAAAATAACGAGCAAACCATGACTGAAGGAAGAAAACAAACAAAATGTAATGAGAAGTTAGTGCTTTCACGATTCAAACGGATCGCATCTTCAGTCTTAAATCATACTACTGAACATCCAAATTTAAATTAAAAGATAGCCCATCACAGTGGAGAATCTACTAACTAAACTGGAAAGTGCATTTATGTAAAAGCTTTAATTACTTAAACGCTAAAAATATTTAAAAAATGTACAACTATTAGTAAAATATATAAATAGTACATATTAATTAAAAAAAAAACATTCGACACATAATTTTAATGTTTCAGTGGTCTGACTTTCAAAATAGGTTTAAGTCATACCATACCATTAATTCCAGAGGGCTTATCAGCCTGCAGTTTCATAATCCACTTCTGTTCAACCTCCTCTGTTCTGTTCTTAATATCTCCACCTCTCAAGCTTTCTGATAAAATCTGTAATACAAAAAAGTTAAAAACATGGTGCATCCGTTTTTCTTGTACATGCTTAGTCAGTGCACTAGTTTCCTTATTTTTTACAATGTCCCTCATATGTTCCAGGATTCTATCTTTAAGCCATCTATTTGTCTTCCCGATATAAAAAGCATTGCAGTATTTACAAAAACTAAAATAGACCACATTCTGTGTTTTACAATCTGCATAGAAATCAGCCTCAACTTTAAATTTCTGCAGTGGAAGGTGCCTACTCTGTTACAGCATTTCCTGCTGGTCATTCCTGAGGACTTATAACAGAGCTGCCTCTTAAGTGACTTTCTAAAATGTTACAAAATAATATCACTAGAGTATGATACTGGAAATCTAATTCTTCATTATTAGCCCTAGAATTACTAGGGCTCCCTTCTATTGAATGGAAAAAATAAGGTTTGCCACTACTATTACGTACTTCATACGTATGACTGACACTTTCATCTATCTCAGTTTGATTATAGCCCCTATCCATGAAAATCTTTCCTCAGTATAGAGACTGCTGCATTTAACCCATCATCTGTGTTATGTATCCTGCTCATTCTCAAGAACTGCCCCTTGAGAACATTCTTACTCACATGTCTAGGGTGCATACTTGATTTGTGTAGGATGCAATTTTTTCTGCTAGGTTTTCTGTACAGGTCTGTAGTTAATCCCCCAGGTTGTATCTTACTAACTTTTATATCTAAAAACTCTCTTCTCTCATTAGAGTACTTATAAGTGAACCTCAGGAAGTTGGTAGACATACGAAGATAATCAATAAATTGTTCTAATCTTTCTACTGTACTTCCCCATGACAGGAAGACGTCATCTACAAAATTGCATCTCTAAAATCATTGCCTTGGAGTAGAGTATTGCGTTCCCATTGTACCAATGCTAGGTTGGCGTAGCTATTGGCACAAGCTGTGCCCATAGCCACGCCAAACTTTTGCAAGTAAAACGTCTCATTAAATATGAAAATTTTTCTCCAAAATAATCTCAGGTAGGTTACATATCAGGTTAATTTTAGCAGAAGTAAAAACTTTTTTAGTACATAGCAGTTCACGTACATTCTTAATGACCCATTCATTAGGGATTACTGTAAAGAGAGATACTACGTCCATCGTAACAAAAAGAAAGTCATTATTCAGCTCTCTCATTTTAGCATAAAGTAAGCCAAGAAATGTCTTAATATAGTACCACAAGTTTCCAAAACAGGGTGCAAGCTCTTCTCTACAAAAATGGATATAGCCTCAGTTGCCCAGCCTCTACTTGAGACTATAGGTCTCATTGGGAGGCACATCAGATCTTTGTGTACTTTCGGTATTCCATAAATAATAGGAGCTACAGGACTGTCAACAGAAAAATATTTAAAAAGTTCCTCCGTAATTTGACAGGACACTAATAAATCAAAATTAGGACAGAAATGTTATCAATAACACCTGTAACCATAGATGTTCTGTAGTCTTATCTCGCCTTCATTCTTACACTTGGCTTTGGTGCCGATCCTCGGCTCCAACTCGGCAATTCGGTAGCTCAAAGTCTTCTAGTTGGCTTGTGGCAATGAGGTATTCCATCATGCACCACTGACATATCCCAGATCTCGTTTGCCGCTCGACGAGATCAGAAGTGCTTCTTCTTGGCCGTGGCTAAGTGGATTTTTTTTCTTCTTATTATTCTACTTTTTAGTGTTTAAAAATTTTTTTAAGCTGTATTAGTATTCATTACTAGTTCTGATATCTGTTGCTAGACCTTGTGTAGCATTGTTTGCTGTGTTTCTGCTGTTTTTTTCTTGGACGTTCTTCTGCAGGCCTGTTTGTTGTATCCCTGCACTCGCTGTTGTGTTTTACTGTTTGGGCTTTTGCTTAATTGTTTCCCTATCTTCTAAAGCTATCCTTTCATTGAGGGCTAGGCCCATTTAAGTTAGAGGACCTAGTCCTCTGTCTGTCGTTCAGGATTTTCCTTTCCTCTAGGGCTAGGCCCGTTTAAGTTAGAGGACCTAGTCCCCTGTCTGTCGTGTGTTTCCTTCCTCTAGGGCTAGGCCTGTTAAGTTAGAGGACCTAGTCCTCTGTCTGCCTGTTTGTTGTTTTTTCCTTCAGGGTTAGCTGTTTAAATTGGAGATAGTTCCTGTTTTGTTTTAGCGCTAGTCACTGTGATTTTGCTTATTCCTTGCCTGTGTTAGTATCTGTAATTGGTGGTAGATATGTCTAAAGAATTGAAAGACCACAAACCTGCCGGGTTTAAGAAATGTTCCAAATGTGCTCAAAAAATGTTCCTGACAGATGGGCATACTATTTGTGTATATTGCTTAGGTGCTATTCACCTTCAAGAATCTTGCTCCTTTTGCCATACTTTTAATCCTCGAGTCCTTCAGGAGAGAAAGAACAAACTTATACTGAAAGTTCTCTTAAAGCATTCCTTTGAGGAAGAATTGGCTTCTTCTTCCTCCTCTAGTTGCAAGTCACCCTCATCTAGAAAAGACAAAGCTAAACCTGCAAAAAGGTGGTCTCTTACTCATTCTGTGTCTTCAGAACTGCCAGAGAAAATATCCAAATCGACTATTTCCTCTGTGGCTCCATTGGTTTCGGTGCCGACAGACATTATTGATGTGGAGCTATCAGTTTCGGTTCCAAAAGTTACAGAGCCGATAACTGAATCTGTGTCTCGCAGCCGGTCGGAGGAACTTTGTCCGGTTTCTCCGACACTCAGATCACCAATTTTTCAGCAATCTAGGTCTCCCGTGTTATCCTCCAGGCCCTCTAGGAGCCTTCCGGATGAGGATGTTAAGAGAGTGGTGTGCAGACTCCTGAAGACATCGGCAATGGCAAATTTACTTTTGGCTCCATCCCAGTCGGCTCCGGAGCCTACTGAGCCTGCCCACCCTATCACCGTTCTTCCTCTGAGCCACACCGGTGCTTCAGAGCCAGAGATGTTGGCCACTTGCTGTGGAAATGTCGGTTCCAGCTACCTGTGTGGGCCTCTCGGTTCCGATATCCACTCCGACACCTTCAGTACCTTCTGTGGGGTCTAGGGTCCTAAGCTCTCTGGTCAGGCCCAAAGGGGACGCTTGGACCCGAACTTCTTCAGTTCCGAGGTTACCTCTCGGTGCTTCAGCTCGGGTGAGCTCAGACCCCACATCTGTCTCAGAACCCCGTCTCCTCAGTACCGAGGCCTCTCTCTATTCCTTCGGAACAAGGAGTGTCCTCGTAGCCGAGGGGGTCAGCCTTCGAGCTGATGAGGCGTGCTGTGTCCAAGTCTTCAGTTCCAATTAGGGGTACTGACACTCTTCCCCTTAAAGCGCCGACCTCTGTATCAGCATCTTCTCTCATCCAACATAGAGGAGACTCGCAGCCTCAGGAACCCTCCATGATTGGTCCCCAGTCTTCCAAGATCTCCCCAGGATATCCTTCTGAGGAGCCCCCTCAGAGGAAAACTTGTAAGAGGAAGCATGTTGACTCCCCCGATGAGTCTATTACATCAGACACTGACCTCGAGGAGTCAGAAGGGTCCCCCAAGTCATCCTCTGATGATATCTCCTTCGCAGATATCCTTGAGATCCTGAAACAGAGAGGCGGCTGGCCCACCACCTCCCCTTCTGATGAGTCAGTGTACCTGAAGGCTTTCGGGTCTCAACCTTCCGCCTCTTAGGTATCTCCACCTTTCGATGAACTTTTGGATCTAGTGAGTCGAAAGGTGTGGGAATCTCCTGATACTGTGGAACCAGTTCTTAGAAGACCCAATAAATTCCTATCAGCACTTCAGGACAAAGAATTTCTCACCAAGGGCATGCCAGTAGATGCCATGGTGGTGGCCTCCACCGTCCATCCACCGAACAAGGAATCTCAAACTATGGACAGGTATGGGAAGTGTGTCTTTTCTTCAGTGGCTTTTACACTCAGATTGCTGAACTACATCTCTCATTTCACTAGGCTGCAGGTACATCTCCTGAAAGAGCTAGGAGGTACTCTCCAAGGTAACTTATCTGAAGCGTTATCTGATAAGCTTAACGCACAGATGTCTACCTTAAATTCTATTATTAACTTCTCCATGCGGCTGATATATTATGCAGTGGATAGAGCGAGTAGGGCAGTGGGTTCAGGAGTTTCCCTTAAAAGGCACTCCTGGATGCGCTTGTGTAATTTTGCGGAGGCCTTCAAGTCTACCTTTACCAACGCCCCCTTTGATGGGATCCTCGTTGTTTGGACCTAAGGTAAAGGACAGACTCACCAGGTGCAAACAGGAAGGGAAAACCCTGTTTGCCATGGGAGTCAGTTTTTCCGTTCCTTCTAGACCCTAATCCCAAATGGCAGAGGGGCGGAAAGATGTGGTTTAAAAAGTCTCAGAGGTTTTTCCAGGATGCACAGGGTGATTCCTTCTCCAGATGCAGAGGAGGAGGAAATAATGGTAGACGTCGCCCTAGAGGCAGGGAGGCCCGCAGAATCAGGGGGACCATGATTCCTTTTGTGGTCGTCCCTACCAGCGCTCCTGAAAGGAGGCCCGACTGTGCGTCTCTGGAGCCAGTCGGGGGCCATGTAGCTTTGTACCCAGAAGCCTGGCGCAACATCACACAAGACAAGTGGGTACACATAATAATTACCAGACGATACTGTATTCCCTTCTCTTTTCCACCTCCTCAGACCAGAAGAATACAGGATTTTCCACCCAATCACAGGGATTTAGCAACTGTAGAAATCCAAAAGTTGCTCGAAAAGAGAGTCATCCAACCTGTCCTTGCAGACCAAATAGGATTAGGGACTTACTCCAGATTCTTTTTGGTGCCCAAACGAACAGGGGACTTGAGACCCATCTTGAATCTCAGCAAGTTAAACAAATCAGTAAAGAAGTCCATGTTCAGAATGGTCACGTTACAGTCGATACTCTCGCTGTTAGGGAAAGACGTTTGGATGTGCTCTATAGATCTCTAAGATGCATACTACCACATCAAAATGGGCAGAGCATCAAGGAGTCACTTACGCTTCTGGCTGGGGGGGTCAGTCATTACCAATTTCGCGCTCTGCCCTTTGGTCTCACCACAGCCCCCAGGGTGTTCATCAAATGCATGGCAGTAGTAACGGCTCACTTGAGACGTCTTGGATTCCAAGTATTTCCGTACCTGGATGACTGACTCATGACTGCTACCACCAGGCATCAACTATTACAAGCCAGGTGCGCCACCATTATGACTTGCTTGCAACTAGGAATTACAATAAACTGGCAAAAATCTGCATTGGCGCTCTCTCAGCATGTGAATTTTGGCACAGAAATAAACACCATCCCAATGAGAGCTTACCTCCCCATAGAGAGAGTCCAGAATCTCAGGCAACAAATTTGGAGTCTACTTCCACAACAAAAGGCAAAAGTGAAGACAGTACTCAAATTGCTAGTTACGATGGCCTCCACGATAACATTAGTCCCATTAGCCAGGCTGCACATGAGAGTTCTGCAGTGGTTACTTTTCGCCCAGTGGTCTCTGTAGCAACTACCTCTTTCTCTCCCCATCCTGATAACAGAATCATGCAAACAGGATCTTTGCTGGTGGACCCAGTCCAGCCATCTGACTACAGGCAGACCTTTTGTTCCGTCTCCCCCAGTCACCACCGTGATCACGGATGCCTTCCAGATAGGGTTTTGCGGGGGCATTAACTAGGGAGAACAGTCCAAGCCACGTGGCAAGAACACGAGGCTCATTTGCATATCAATGTCCTGGAGATGAGAGCAGCACTTCACAGCTTTCTCCCTCTAGGGACGATTGCGATTCACTTGGACAATATTTCAGTAGTATCGTACATAAACAAACAAAGAGGGACCAAATCTTACCCCCTATGCAGAGAGGCCCTTCGAGTTTGGGAGTGGGCAGTGTCTTCCCAACACTTTCTGGTCGCAACACACATTCCGGGGAAAACCAGTGTGATAGCCGACAGGCTCAGCAGGGCGAGTCTCATGCCTCACAAGTGGTCTCTGAATCCACACATTGCGGAACAGATTTTTTGCAGATGGGGTCAGCCTTGCTGCAATCTCTTCACCACCCCTCTGAATGCCAAATGCAGCAGCTACTTCACCCTGATCCCCCCGAAGGGGGAAACACCCAGAGATGCACTCATTCACAATTAGCCCTCGGGACTTCTTTACGCCTTTCCACCTTTTCCTCTGATATCAAAGGTCATTCAGAAACAAAATCCTTGGGAAGCAAGATGATCCTCATTGCTCCTTACTGGCCTCATCAGATTTGGTTCCCCTTCCAAAGGCCTCACCTAATGGATGAACCTTGGATTCTGGACCCAGTGCCAGATTTACTGACACATATGTCAGCGGTGTTCCATCCCTCTCTCCACACCCTCAACTTGACAGCGTGGCTGCTCCAGTTCCATCCCTAGTCAGGCTTCATGACTTTTCTCCTGATGTTGTACATATTCTGACATCTTCTCCCAAACCTTCAACTAGAAAGATTTATTCCAGTAAGTGGAAAAGGTTTTCCTTTTGGGCTCATGATAGAAATCCCAGTCCTTATTCAGCCCTCATCTCTGCGATTTTGGAGTTTCTTACACAACATTTTCATCAAAGGGTCAGCCGCTGCCACTATTAAAGTTCAACTGGCAGCTATTTCTTCCTTCCATTTGGCTAATGAACCTAAATTATGGCGCATAGATTGTGCAGAGCCTTCCTTAAAGGTGCCACATTATTGAGACCCCCCCGTCATGGACCCTGTGGCACCCTGGGATTTGAATTTTGTCCTTCATAAACTTACTTCTCCTCCCTTTGAACCATCAGCAACATGCAATCTCAAATTCCTTTCATGGAAAACCATACTTGTAGTGGCCATCACATCTGCAAGAAGGGTCTCAGAACTTCAAGCCCTCTTTATTAGGCTGCTTTATTTGGTATTCCACAGAGACAGGGTTTCCTTACGGACCAACCATTCATTTGTTCCTAAGGTCTCTTCACAGGCTAATATTAATCAATCCATTGAACTACCTGTCTTCTTCCCAAATTTTTCCTATAAGGCAGAATACAAGTCATCAGCTTGACATTCATAGACAACTATGATTCTATCTCCATAGAACCAAGAATTTCAGAAGGTCAGATCAATTGTTTATTTCCTTTTCAGATTCAAGACAGGGTTTACCAGTCTCAAAACCTACATTATCACACTGGATTTCAAGCTACATTTCATTCATTTACATGTCCAGTGGCAAAGATCTCCCTTTTAAGGTGAAAGCCCACTCTACCAGATCTGTTTCTACATCAGTGGCCTTCCAAGTCAAAATTCCAGTGGATAACATTTGTGCAGCAGTGACATGGGCTACCCCTCATACATTCATAACTCATTACAAATTGGACTTGGCTTTCAGGAACAGAACTTCCTTTAGTTCCACAGTACTCAGAAGTATTTTCCCATGAGCCACCCAAGATAAAGGTGCTAGGGACGCTGTCCCAAGTGTAAGAATGAAGGCGAGATAGGACTACAGGACATAAAGAAGTTATGTACTCACCATAACATTCCATGTTTGTAGTCCATTTTATCCTTCATTCTTACTATCCCATCCTCCTGCCCCTCCTTCGAGGACCTGGGGGAATTAAAACAATTACTCTCTATGTTTGAGACCTTTCTACTTAGTTTGTTCTTTCCTCTATAGTTTTTCTACTAGTAGCAGCAAACAAGATCTGGGATATGTCAGTGGTGCATGATGGCATACATCCTTGCCATGAGCCAATTAGAAGACTTTGAGCTAGCAAATTGCCGAGTTGGAACCGAGGATCGGCTCTGAACCCAAGTGTAAGAATGAAGGATGTGATGGACTACCAACATGGAACGCTATGGTGAGTACATAACTTCTTTTTTTAAGAGATTTGTAGGTATGTTTCTCTGTCATTCAGAAGTTCAAGCATCTGCTGCACATAAAACATTTTGTCCATAATGACAACCCCTCCCCCTTTATCAGCTGGTCTAATATCGATGGACTGCATTGCTTTTAGTTGTGTAAGAGCTTCAGATTCATCTCTATTTAAATTATAAAACATTGCTGGTCTATTATCTAAAAAAGCTTCCCTAATTTGCTTCTCACATACATTAACATATTCCTCTACCATGGGATGCATCTTAGGTACAAATGTGCTGGGTCTTTTAAAACAATAATCATTCCCAGCTTCATTGTCCCTAAACATGGTTTTTAAGGTTAAGTTCTTGCCAAAAAGTTTAAGTTCTGTCAACAAATCCACCATAACTGTCTTTTGCGCAGGAATGAAGTAAAGTCCTTCATTCAACAGTGAAGACTGTGCTTCTGTTAACTGAAAAGAAGAAAGACTGATTCCCAGGACACCCCTTATGCCTAACGAAGAGATGCAAATCTCTACACATGTGATTCAAGTGACAGGAAATTCAACAACTCCCCCTGTATCCCAAACGTCATAGGAAAGTAAAAGACCTTTGGGAGACAGTTCAGTAGCTAACAATGCCAAAAACAGTTCAAGTAATGAAGCAGTTTCTTTTCCATTATTTGCCCAACAAACTGTAGTGACTCCAATTCTACCTTTTGTACTGAAAAATGCATTACCAGTCAGAGAGAGATCGAAGAGCAGAGGGAGGAGAGGGAGAACTCGTCAAACACAAGAAGGAGATATACGCCAGAACTGAATAATTCACAGCAAGAATAAAAAAACCTGGTCAATATTTCTTCCTTTCAGTTAACTGAAGCACAGTCTTCACTGTTGAATAAATTACTTTCCTTCATTTCTGCGCAAAAGATAGTAATGGTGGATTTGTTGACAGAACTTAAACTTTTTGGCAGGAACTTAACCTTAAAAACCAAACGGGGCGTTGTATTCTATAATGGGTCTAATGAGGGATGAGTACAGTGGGAAAATTTCCTCCTTTTTTCTGGATGAAAAGCCCTTAGTGATGAGGTGTGCCACATAGTGGCATAGTTGAAATAAGAAATGACATTATTCCTTTTAAACTCATAGATAGCACTCTAACATATACGTTGATTGGAACAGTAGTACTTACATATTTTGCATCTTTAGTATGATTGGTGCTTTTTACTCCCTATCTGAGTGAGTGCAAAGCCATTGTGTGTCTGGCTGTTGATCAGTTTGCTAGTTATAATGTCAAATACAATGTAAATATCTTGTCCTGCATTTTTGTTACATTAATATAGTATAGTATATAATAAAACAAGTGGCAGTGTGACTTCCCTAATTCTTCAATGAAAAAATATACTTTCCATGGTGAACTACTATGGGTAACCTTGATATGCCTGAGATTAAAATATTATGTACAAGCAACTTAATTTTAAGGGTGCATATCACAATAATGACAGCAATATTGTGTGCATATGAAAAAAAATCTCACATGCTTGGACAGGTTCATCTTAATGGAATGTAATATATTCTTGGTGTCTTAGTATGACAACTGCCCCTGTATTCCTAAAGGTTAGCCATCCAGTTATTAGGTATTGCTGTAGTATACAAAAGCTAATTCATGAGCAGAAGCATATATGTATGTATATATATATATATATATATATATATATATATATATATATATATATATGCATCTTTTCTTGGATTATATTTTACAGTGACACTCTTCAAAACAACTCTCCAGAAAGAACTTGAAAAGGTACATTGATTATTTAAAAGAAAAATCACAGACAAGAGTAAATAAGCTGTTGTTCTATTTCTTATAGTTTCATAGATTCATAGGTTTTTTTTTTACTAAGCTTACAGCCAAAAATAACTATCAAGAAACTCAGCCAAATGATTTTTTCTGGGAGTGGAATAAGGCAAGAGTCAAGTGGGATAAGCAGATCCTTCCAACAGAACAAGGTAGTTTGGGATTACCTGATTTGAAGGGGTATTTCAGAGCTACATAGTTAAGGTTCTTTTACATAGCACAGGCAGAAAGTTGTAATTCAAAGTGAAAATGGATGATGACAAAACAGTTGGTAAACTCAAAAAATTAGGAAGGACTAGGATTTGGATGCAGATCCTTAAGGAGAATAACACTAACCATGCAGAATATTATATGTATAAAGTAGCAGAAAGTATTCTAAGGACTAAGCAAACATGGAAATGGAGAAAGATTCTGCCAATACGGATAGCTACAGTTAGGGATATAGACAATAGGCAAGAGGGGCTGGAATTAACTGGAAAAAGATGGCAAAGGAACCAAGGTATTGGGAGCAAATAATTAGAGATGGAAAGGGAGTATAATGGGAAGATGCCAAGAGAAAGAAATAGGAGGATCATAAGTGAAAGACCAGCACTGGTAGAGGTTTTAATAGAATCTAGAACAAAAGCTGCTGTTAAAAAAGGGGTAATTAGTGGAGCATATAAAATATTGCATGATAACTACAAGAATCGATTAAAGGGGGTTAGAAAGGTTTGGGAAAAGACATTGGATGAACAATTCACAAAGAAACAATGGGAGATATATGTACGACTCCTAAATATACTACAAAGTCTAGAATATTTGGGATCTTTGCTTGGAAGTGTTTACACATATTTTTTTACTCCAAGTAGACTCCAAAGAATGTTCCTCAGGTAGACAGCAAATGCTGGAGGTGTGATGGGGAATAAAAAGGTAATTGGGAACATATTTTTGGGAGTGTAATGAGTTGGCAGACTTTATTCCCTGCAGATTACTCTATTAGAAATACTGGGTGAGAAAATTGATTTAACTAAGGAAATTATTTTTTGAGCTATAATACAGAATTGGAATTGCCTAGACATTGTAGGCCTTGCTGAGTCTAATTATGGTAGTTGCCAAAAATGTAATTACTAAAAAATGGAAATCAAAGTCCAAATCAACTTTACCAGAAGTAGTGAACAGAGTAACAGAGATAAAACAACAGGAAAAGGGATCTTTAAAAAAGGGTAGGAGCAAATTATATAGAAATAATTGGAAATGTGGGAAAATACATGCAGAATACGATTTTGGAGGAGGAATGAGGTTTTAAAAAAGGCAAGATTTGAATGAGCTATGTAATGTATGACTAACAATGACTGGATAGATTATAAGTGATGTATAATGTTTGCAACTCAAAATATGTCAACATGGTTTGTTTTCATTTATGGAAATATTATATGATTGCCTATGTCATAAGTGATAAAAGGTTGGCCACATCACCCATTACTGCTGGGAAACTAGCACTGTCTCCATTAAGTGGACTTTCTCCACATTTTCCTGGTGAAAATTTGTTTTAAAGGTTGCTAGGTAAATGCTGTGCTTGAAAGATAAGGGCTGCCTATTCCAGAAATGGGGTGTACATTGGGTTAGGTGTCTGCCGAGCCATCTGGTCTTGTTGCTGTTATAATGTAGTTAGGTTTAGGTCTCTAGAATGGGAGTTTACAACTTTTTTATAAACAAAAGAAGGACGACTATCTATTGTATTTACTAAATCACTGCTACCTTCAATAATATTCCAGTTGTTGGAAATAATATTTCTACTGTCAACTCTGTCAGTACACACCTTGGTACGAGTGCCACATCTTGGGGGCGTCCTGTTGTTTAAAACCTTGTATTAAAATTGGCCTATATTGGTCCCACCCCTTGGAAAAGATATCATGGGCACTATTTTTCAAAAATACTGCATCATATCCCCTCACTATAAATAAAGAATTGATGTATTTCATCTCTGACAAAAAAATCTTTGTCATCACTCGTCATCCTGGAGGTCCTGATGAATTGACCTCTAGGAATATTGCTTTTGGTAAATGAAGGATGGTTACTCCTATAATGGAGATAACTGTTGGAAAATACTTTTCCAATGTATTTTACTCATGAACTGGTTGTTGCTAGTTTCCCACATCCAGAAAGCTTACTGAATGACCCTTTTCTCCTACAACAAATTAAAAAAAAATGGAACTTGAGTTTAAACTATCTACAAAACCAGTGACATCTTCATTTTCATCCTGGAAAAAAAACAGGTCATCTACAAAACTTTTAAAGAGGACAATGTTTTTGGCAAAAGTTAAGTTGGGTAATATTTCTTGTTCTCACCACCCTAAAACTGGGCTGACAATAGCAGGGGCCACTGTAGAGCCCACCACAAGTTCCTTCTTTTGCCTGTAATATCTGTTATGAAACAGGAAATAATTATTCTCAAGAAATATATCCAATAAAGCACAGTAAAAATTAGTAGTGCTGTTGTCAATTTCAGTATAATTGTTCAAAAATAATCTGATGTACTCAACTCCCTGTTCTTGTGGTATGGAAGTGAAGAGGGATACTACGACCGCAGTTAACATATAATTTATGTGTTCTTGATAATCACGGCTCTTTAAAGAGTCTAATTTAATTAAAAAAAATCCCACAAATCACGTATATAAGAGGGAAGTGCTAAACAATCAGGTTCAGAAAGGAATCCAAAAACAAAGAAATTCCTTCCTTACATCCATTAGAAGCAGAAACTATTAGTCTAAACAGTGGATTAACTATGCTTTTATGTATTTTAGGAATTCCAAACAGTATTCTTATATTGGGGTGTTCATCAACCATGAAATTAAACACGTCAAACCTATTTCTCCATTCATGAGAAAATTGTGCAAGCAATTTTTGATATATCTAAGGCTTTTTTGTATTATAAATAATGAAATTTCACAATATTCGTTCTCATTTTCCAACATTTCCTCAAGGGATGAATTGTAAGTTTCAATGTTCATAATGACAAGGCTATTCACCCCCATCCGCTTTCATAAACCTAAGCATTTTAGAGTTAATTAACTTGCTGAGTGCTTTCTTTTCACCCACATTTAAGTTGTAATAAGATCTGTAACATTTTTTATTCAGCATTCATCTAATATCCCACTCACAGGTATATCTCTATACTGTTTAAGGTATGTCTTGATGAAGTAGATTTTAAATGTAAAATGTCAGTTAACACATTTTAATGTACTGTAAAATCTAATGTGGTAATAGCAGCTTCTAGATGAAGAATGTTAGAGGCAATTCACTCATAAGCTGATTACACAAAATTTTTTTCATTGATTGAATGAGTAGGTAAGTTGCACTTTATAGACTAGTCAAGTCACAAATGTCTTGAAAGTACATCACACAGTGTGTTGCTACAGTCATTTAAGCAATTAAAATATAAAAAGGACATGGTAAGTAGAAATTGATGAATATGTAATGAGATAGCTATACAGAAAAATGATAAAAAATGATGGAAACTGTGAGCTGTGCCTTAGAAGTAGTGAAAGTTGGCAGTGGAAAAGAAATATGTAGGACACAGAACTGAGCATTTCTTTAGAGTACTGAAGTCAGTCATGTAGGGAATAGTGTATTGATGTGGGAATAACTTTATGTTAGCAAAATAAGTTATTGAATCCTGTTAACAGCAATTTTGGATATTTTGTGTAGTTATTCTTTCAGAATGTCATGAAAATGTAAAATTTAAGTCTGGTGGTATAACTGAGATTAAATTTTCCTGGAGTGTATTTTCTAAGCCTTATTATTAACCTCATGCAAGTGTGTGTGTGTGTGTGTGTGTGTGTGTGTGTGTGTGTGTGTGTGTGTGTGTGTGTGTGTGCGCGCGTTTGTGTGTATAAGTGAATTGTTATTCTTATTGTGATTTAGTTTTGTGCATTTAAGAACAACCTAAGTTAAAATAGAAGAAAAACTAGCCCTCATTTAAGACGAGAATTTCTTTTTACAAATGCTGAATGAAAGAATGTCATTTAGAAATAATTATTTTCCCACATTACTCATTCTATGTTTATACTGTGAGCATGCCATATCTGTTTAAGATTTAGATTTGGAAATTCCAACTCATTGTATTTACACAAACACAATGGTTTGAGCTCATGAAGTTGCTTGGCAACCTCTGTTACCCATGCGTTATAATGTACCAAACTGTAGTGGATCATAACGTAGACCCACAAAAGCTTACCTTCTTCTAAACCCTGCAAGAGATGACAATGCCGTATGTGTCCTTCAGGCGTATAGTAGACAAATGTCTGTCCTATTTAGACTGCTGTTTGATCATACTGCCTAGTTAGTACACACAGTTACAGAGATGATAAATTCCAAACTGTAGTACTTCATTCCTGGGAATGTTAGTAATTTCTATGAAGGCACTTCTGACCTTCTTTGTTGCACTTCCCCTCCAAATTAATTAAACCGCATTTTGTTAGTTAACATTTTATTTTAGGAAATGTATATTAACATAGCTACAATGGCAGCATTCAGCAAAGCTTGCTGTTCTGCAGAAGTGATCAGTTAACAAAGCCATGTTAACAGGAGATAAGAAAACTACCGTAGACAATTGTTTCCTGTTATTTCCACAGTACTCAGTTAAACTAAATAAGTTATTAAAGTGATAACCCCACCAAAAACACAAAAATAGTGCAACCAGAGTTATATGTGGGTCTACTTCATACGATATAAAGTTCATTTGATAGAAATTCATTTGGCCAAGACCATAACACCAAAAGTTCAAAACACTGAAAACCCATTTGACTGAAACTATTAACATTGAATCATTACAGTAAAAGGTATATGCCCTTTTCCCCACTGTAGTGCGATCCTGGAGTTAGTATATATAGTTGGGGGGGGGCATAGCCCCCATCATAGTTTAGATAAATATTGATGTTCATTGTGTTTCACTGTTGCAGTCATTACACTTGGGTTATCCTGCTGGCAGGCTACCCGCAGTCGGCCTGAATTCCAAAGTCCTGGTCCGGCGTCAGTTGCTGTTGCCTCTTCCCTGACGTCAGTGCGCCAGGGGTATAAAAGATGCAGCCGACGCCATTTTCTTCAGTCTTTCTTGCCACTCAGTGCCCAAAGCAAAAGCAGTTCGCAAGTGCCGGTCAGCTGACTCCTGAGATTTTCAAAACCAAATTTCAGATCCGAAGTCTTCATTAAAGCTAAGTACCCCATTGGGGAAACCTTTTTCTTGCTCCAGACCGATGTCAGAAAAAGTTAACAATTGTATTTCTTGTGGGAAGCAAATACCTCATAAGGATTTTTATTCTTACTGTATTCCTTGCCTAGGCCCTGACCACGACGTTGCTAGCTATCGGTTTTGTGCTAGATTTAACCAACGATTTTGCATTTCATTACTTTGGCCAAAGATTTAATTATATAATGCCGTCGGAACAGCCAATGACCAGAGTTTATAAAAAGCAAAAGGAAAAGGACAGGCATCCAAGGTCCAAAACTGACAACGAGGCCTCTGCTAGGCCAGTCGCCAGTTCACCGGTTCTCAGTGAGGTGCATTCGCAGCCCCTGATGCCCGCTCCCTCAGAGCCACAGGCCACTTCCGACTCCCACGTGGAGCCGACTAGGCCTCTGGATACTCAAGGCATTGGACATTTGGAAACTATTCCCTCAGATGGGTCCGGAGCCGCTGAGCAGGTATCGGCTTCTGAGGGTGTTTTCAGACCTACACAGTTATATGTTAAGCCAACCTCAGCTTCAAAGGCAAAGACTAAAGCATCTCTAAAGACAAAGAAACAAGTACAGCATTCTCCTGCACAGACTTCCATACCTAAAAAACAGATGCTTAAAATGGCCAAGGACCTAATTACTTTGATCAGGGGTTCCCATCCCCCTCCAGATAAGAGGCCTATGCAAGAGACAGAATATGAATCTTCAGATCAGGTTTCCATTTCCTCTGATTCCTCTTCTGAACAGGGATACTGCCTTCCTCCCTATGAGGATTCTGATGCTGAAGAGTCTATTCCTTCAGCCTCTCCTCCTGAGGATTATTCTTTTGGGGCAACCCTTCACACCATGAGGGAGCACTTTCACTGGGAGACTTTTTTTTACTACCTCAGCACAGACCACTTTGTATTCCACCTGTTCTAGACATAGTAGATTATGTATTGTTAGAGTCCAGCCTGTCTCCTGACTCTTTACCCCCTGCACCGGTTAAGCCAGACAGGTACTACAGGGTTCCAGATTCCCACAAATTTCTATATAAAAACCCTGCTGCTGACCCAGAAACTATATCTCAGGGTCCCAAAGGGGTCAAGGCTTCCACTGCAAAAAAACCCTGTCCCCTCTGATAGGGATTCGAGGGCACTGGACAGATGGGGGAAAAAGTTTACACTTCTGCTACCTTGGCTGTAAGGGCTTTAAATTGTCAGTTTCATATGCTTAAATATCAGCAATATTTAATGTCACTGCTAAAACAGAAAATGTTGACAAATTCTGAATGTGCAGATAACAAGGAAATGCAGGAATTATTGCATGCAGCTGAACAAGTGGGAAAACATACTTTGCAATGTGGTTTTGATTCACTGGAGGCCTCTTGCAGGGCCGCTGTTACAGGTACTGTCATTAGAAGGCATGCTTGGTTAAAGGAAGAAAATCTGCCTGATCATGTTAAAGCAAAATGATTGGATGCTCCTTTACAGCATGATACTTTATTTGGTGTTAAGGCAAAAGAGGTGTTGAAGAAAATGGAGGATAAAGCGAAATCTATGCAGACAGTTAAGGATTTCTTACAGGTACAACCTCCCAGATTTAGCAGGAACTGGCCTTCAAAGAATTGGTCCTTTCCAGTGTCAGACAGGCCACAAAGAGGCAGATACAAACGCCCTAGAGGCAGATCCCAGCCCCAAGGCTCATACAGGCCTAAACAATGGGGTACCTCTACCTCCAAAAGCGGAGAAGACAAATCACAGCCATATAGAAAACAGTCCCAATGACTTTTCTCTGCCAATGCCAAGCACTTATCTTTTCGCAGCTCCCTTAGGGGGAAAACTAGCACTTTTTTCACAAAATTGGCATATAGTCACCCAGGACAAATGGGTCTTGAATATAGTGTCCCAGGGCTACAGGTTCCACTTTCACACCTTGCCAAAGGCAAAAGGTATGCCAGACTTGTCGCAAAATCAATGGGCAGAGGCACAAAAACAAGTTTCATCCCTCATGGACATGAGGGCCATTCAGCGAGTACCACAGCAAGAGCAGGGACAAGGATTCTACTCAAGACTATTCCTGGTACCCAGAAAGGACAAAGCCTGGAGACCAATATTGGACCTGTCCATTCTAAACACTTTTCTGGATGTTCCAAAATTCAAAATGTTGACTCTGCAGCAGCTTCTGCCCATGCCGGGCAAGAATGCTTGGCTTGTAACTTTGGTCCTAAAAGAGGCATACCTGCATGTCCCAATCAGACAAAATTGCAGACGATACCTCAGATTCATAGCTGGATCAATGCACTACCAATTCTCTGCACTGCCCTTTGGCTTATCTACTGTGCCCAGGGTCTTCACAAAATGCCTGGCACCAGTAAATGCTTTCTGCAGACAAAGAGGAATTCAAATATACCCTTACTTGAACGACTGCCTTATCCAAGCAGAGAACAATGACATTCTACTAAAGCATCTGGCGTTTGTAAAAAGATTACTAATTTGCCTAGGGTACACAGTAAACGAAAAGAAATCAAAATTAGTACCCTCTGAAGAGATAATATTCCTGGGTGCAAGCTTAAATACAACTGCCCAGATGGCTTATCTCACGCCAGACAAACAAAGGCAACTGACTTCTTACTTTCGAAATGTTGGCAACAAAGACCCAGTTATCTACAAGAAAAATTCTGCAGGCTTTGGGCTTCATGGCTTCCTGCATTCTACTAATCCCATATGCAAGACTGCATATGAGGAAACTACAATGGTATCTAAAAAGTGTTTGGACTCAACATTGCCACAGCCTGGAAACATTAATTAACCTCATTCCCTGCCTGCAACAGGAGTTTCGATGGTGGGCACAGGCCTATCACCACAACAAGGGACAGCCATTCACTCTACCCATGGCTAGGCAAACACTAACAACAGATGCATCAGATCATGCCTGGGGGGCCCACATGCCAGGAAAATGTATTCAGGGAGCATGGCCAGCAAGCCAAATGCATCTTCATATCAATAAAAAAGATATGCTAGCTGTTCAGAATGCCCTGACAGCCTTCAAGGATCTGCTTCATCCAGGACAACTGCTGGTAAAGACGTTCAATACTACAGTCATGTGGTACATAAACAGGCAGGGAGGCACACATTCCTACCCCCTCTGCAGACAAGCCATGACTTTGTGGAACACAGCATTGACTTATCAAGTACACCTGCAAGCACAATTCCTGCCAGGAAAGACAAATACTCTGGCAGACGAACTAAGCAGAAATCTCAAGGATCCTCACGAGTGGAAACTAGATCCACAAATCTTCAGCATGATAACAAGGAAATGTGGATGCCCAGACATAGATCTATTTGCCTCCCCACACAACTGCCAACTACAGAGATTCTGCACAAGGACTTATCACAAACAAGCATGGAAAGTGGATGCCCTATCATTCAGCTGGAAAACCCTTACAGTATATGCCTTTCCTCCACTGCCTCTCTTCCCCAAGGTACTCCTAAAGGTCAGACAAGAGAAGCCAAAAATGATATTGATTGCCCCAGACTGGCCATGCCAGCACTGGTACCCAATCCTAAAGAGCTTGTCTCAAGGCCCAGCCTGGACATTACCCCAAATTCCTCATTTGCTGACCCAACAAAACAATCAGATCCTGCACAGCCAACTCTGAACCGTAAATCTGGCTGCATGACTGATTATTTAACCACTCAGAACACACCTCTCTCTAAAGCAGTTATGGGTGTTATTTTGGAGGCCAGGAGGCCCAGCACCAGAAAATCTTATACAGAAAAATGGAAGAGAGTCTGTGCTTGGAACCAGGCACAAGGAATGGACGCGCTTGTACCAAATATTCCTCAGATTTTACAATACCTAACTGAGATGCTGGACAAAGGCCTATCCTTCTCATCAATTAAGATCCATGCCTCTGCCATTTCAGCTTATTACAATATAGATCCACCTATTTTTTCACATACACTGCTAAGGCAGTACCTCAGAGGGGCCAAAAACATAAGACCTCCAAGGAGAGCTCCAACGCCTGCATGGGACCTCAATTTTGTCTTGGAAAAGCTCACACTGCCTCCTTTTGAGCCAGCCAATACAGCTGAGATAAAATATTTATCATGGAAAACAGCTCTTCTCCTAGCAATAACCTCAGCAAGTAGTCTCATAGTTACAGGCAGTAATGGCTGTGGAACCGTTTATTATTTTCCATCCGGACAGGGTTTCTCTAAGGACAAACCCAACATTTATGCATAAGGTAGTGTCCAGTGTGGCTCTTAACCAAACCATTCATTTGCCTACCTTTTATCCAAACCCGCAGAATAAGGGGGAGAGACTTTTGCATTCTTTGGACATACACAGACAGCTACACTTCTACTTTGACAAAACTAAAGCCTTCAGAAAGACTGAGCAACTCTTAGTGGCATATGCTGCAGGATCGCAAGGAAAAGCTATTTCAAAGCAGACTATTTCAAAATGGATAGGCCACTGCATTCGTTTCTGCTATTCACAACATGGCAAATCAGTGCCTAAGGGCATTAGGCCACATTCAATCAGAGTAGCAGCCACTTCAGCAGCCTTCCTCAGAGGAGAACCAACCAAGGACATTTTGGAGGCTGCAACTTGGACTTCAGTGCACACTTTTACAAAGCACTACCACTTACTTCTTTACTCTAAATCCAGAGCAGGCTTCGCCACTACAGTTCTGCAGGGCCTCATAGCCACTCCTAATTCTATCTAGGCCCAGCCACCCAACCTCAGCTTTGGGATTCAACCCAAGTGTAATGACTGCAACAGTGAAACATGATGAACATAGTACAGGTGTGTACCTACCATAAATGTAGATGTTCGAGTGTATTCACTGTTGCAGTCCAGGTTACCCTCCCTCCATCCCCCTTTCATTGCTGGGGCTTATCTGTACTTCTCTATTCTATACAACCTATGTGGTGTATTTGCTTGTAGATGAAGGTAATGTTTATGTTAGTGCATGCTTTTTTATGAGCAGAAGTTTTAGCCTACCCTTTTGGGGGCACCTGACATCTGGGGCAAGAAAAACTGAAGAAAATGGCGTTGGCTGCATCTTTTATACCCCTGGCGCACTGACGTCAGGGAAGAGGCGACAGCAACCGACACTGGACCAGGACTTTGGAATTCAGGCCGACTGTGGGTAGCCTGCCAGCAGGATAACCCAAGTGTAATGACTGCAACAGTAAATAGACTCGAACATCTACATTTATGGTAGGTACACAACTGTACTTTTTCTGCAAAGAGTTATTCATTGCAGTTATAAGTATCCATGTGTATGGTTTAAAATGTATGAAATATGTGGGGGGCTACACCGCCCACACACCCTTTGTAGGGGGCTGTCCCCCCACACCCCCCTAACTATATATACTAACTCCAGGATTGCACTACAGTGGGGAAAAGGGCACAATCCTTTTAATTTCATGTTTCAGTGTTATGAATTTCAGTCAAATGTGTTTTTAGTGTTTTGAACTTACGGTGTTATGTCCTCGTTCAAATGAATTTCTATCAAATGAACTTTCTATCATATGAAGTAGTAGATATATATGTATATATATATATATATATATATATATATATATATATATATATATATATATATATATATATATATATATATATACATACATACACACACACACACACACACACACACACACACACACACACACACAGATCTCTATATCTATATTTATATAAGAGGGATGTTTAAGAGAGATACATTTTTATAACTTCTCAGTTCACAATTTTAAAATGTTGGTAACTGAAACAAAAAATGCCCCACTTTATATATATATATATATATATATATATATATATATATATATATATATATTATTTTAATACATATTTGTTTTAATATATAGCTTTGGTTGCTCGTTTTTTTTTTGTTTTTTGGTGGGGTTGTCACTTTAATGATTTATTTAGTTTAAATAAAGAATTGATTATTGTTAAGCAGTCCAGGTCATGTAATAATTCTGTATTATTTAGTGTTGAGGTGTCAGTCTGTAAGGCAGGGACATCAACATGGTGAGGTAATGCTGTGCTAAACTGGCATAACCCCATTTCATAAACTGAGCCTCAGCGTCTACAAACATGAAAGGAAGGGAATCCAAAGTATTTGTGTTGATTAAGAGAGACTCCTTACAGTAGATGAAAATTCACTGTCAACATCTATGATAGCAGTTAGGGAATATATGGGCAAATTGACTGCTTACCATGGGTAATACCTCCCTCAGATATTTGGCCAAAAGAACCCAACTTATGTATGAATATAACCCCTGCACAAGTGGGGAATATTTAATTCATTCTTTTGTTTATAAAGGGAGTGTAAGGATGTATGTGATGGTCAGGGGGTGAGCTTGTAGATCATATAGACTAGGATGTTCTAAAATGGAAAATCAGTTGGGTTTCCCTATTATTAGAGTAGCTGTTATACAGGTCAACTTCTTAGCTCAAGAAATCTGTACAAAGTGTAAAATGATGGGGGTGGAGTGGGAGGCAAAGGCCAAAAACTATGGACAAATTTTAAATATTGCTCTTATTAACTTAGAAAGCTGCTGTAATAATAGAATTTGTGTTTGCATGCATTTTCTAAAGGTTATAAAGTCTGAAACTGAAAAGAATGTCATTATGTAGTGACTTCAATCGTCAGTGATTTGCCAGAAGAACACAGGTTTTATGAGGACCAGACCAGACCATAAAAGGCAAAATTCTGGACGTTCTGCAAAAATCTGAACAGTTGAGGGGTATGGTAGCTTTCCTTTATAAGAAAGTGAAAACGACAGCTTGCTTGGCTTTAAATACACTGATAGTAGATTATATCTTGGCAGTAACTTATTTAATTAATGGCAAATTGGTGATTGGTTAAAAGAAAGGATCTAACATTAGTCTAGATTTGATCATACTTTGATGAGCAGATCAGTGAGTGGATTAGTCAATAGTTTACTGACGGCCTGTATTTTAGTACTCGCATCTAATTTTTATTTAAAAGGAGAGATGGGTTTCCCCTCTTCTTGTGACCCATTTTTAATACTTTTTTTTACTGTAAACATTTGTAATTTTTCAAATCATAAGAATCTTAAATATGTTACAGGAGCCAAAAAAGGAGCTCAAACTGGCAACCAAGCCAGGAACACAAGTAGGTACAAAATGGAGAAAAACTCTGTACAATCATAGGTTTCTAAAATGTATTTAATAGACCTGTTACTGTCAGTGTTGTGGTCTTGAGTCAAAGTTTTCCTCTTGTTTTAACCTACAATTATGACACCTTATTTAAAATGCAGTAATAGGGATGAGCACCAGTAACCTGTAACTTTTGGTAGATGGGATAGCCTGAAGAAGAGAGTGTCTACCAACGGCTCATGCACTGGGGGAAACTGGAAATACACTATTTGACTTTATAAAAGTTTGCATTAGGAGAAATTGGAAATGTGCAGTTTAGGATTTATGAAATTTAGGCTGTTACTAGGCAGTACTGCATTTTAGTATTTTAGTATTGTGAAGTTGTTAACACACCTACGAGATTCATAAATATTCATAAAGGTCTCTTAATTTTGTGGTATGAGGGAGACATTTAGAAGTGGCTGAAAAGATGAGATTCAAATCAAGCACTAGAGTTATCATAGGACAACAAACAGTTACTGTTTTTGTCTATTAGCTGGGTAAACGATATATTATATTCAGTGACATAACTGAATATTGCTGCATTGTGTATACCCCTTTAATGACCGCTTTATTGCATTGTAAGTTACTTAATACCATATACATGTCTTAGGTAAAAAAATATGAATAATGTACAAAGTTTTAGATGAATAAAATGTGGAAGAAAGATGTGATAAGACAAAGGTTAAAGGAACAGTGAAAATCTGTAGTGATAACTTTGTGATCATTTTAAAATTATCAGAATGGATGTCTGTATGGTAGATAAACTTTTTTCAAGTTAAGTGGGGATTAATTTAAGTATACATTACTGGTTAAAAGATACTTATATTTCTATGTCAGTTTTCATTTGGGAAAGATAAAGCAATGTTTAATAGCTTGATGAAGGTGTACCTGTAATGTTGTCTTTGTATTGTTTTAAGTTTTAACTGAATGTGTGACTTCAATGCACATGTATGTATTACTGCCATATATTGGAGATTTAAATAAGTAAATACTTTAATAATAAAAATATCTGGAATTATACTTTGCACAATTTGTTCTTCTTGCTTTTCCCTACAGATCTTTCCTGCTTACAGACTTTTCTAAATCTTCCTCACAAAAGATGGCATCCACATCCAATGGACTTGCAAAGTTTGCAGGTGGCCATACCTAATGAAGCCATGTGTGAGAAGCCCCTACACTCTGTTAGCTAGCTCCCACTTGACTTGACATTACTTCATTACTGTGATATTTAATAAAAGTCACTCAGCTCTCCTCTTGTGGTGATTCCATCATGTGACATCATCTCCCTCAGCTTATTTTTCATTAAAGTCCCCAAATCTCCTCCCTAACCAAATTTAAGTGTAACTTGGACAATTGGATGGGGAACAGGAAATTCATCCCTGGCTTGGCACCTATGTCTGTAATGGACATAGGCAACCTGTAAATGGTTCATCTCCCAAGCCCCTGCTTGTAAAAGTTTCATCTCCTAAGCTTCTGCTTACACTTAACAAGGGTACCAGAACTTGTCAAAGATTTGGGATGCAGGGCTAGGCTTAAAAAGGCCCTTGTGGTTGTTAGCTAAGTAAACACTTATGAACCTATGAACCTATGACTATTTCTTAAGCACTCAGCTGATACATCCTGGTATAACCTGTATGTCAGTAAGAGGTACCAGAATTCTTTGTACATAACTAAACACATGTTCCAGTCTCACACAAACCTAAGCAACAGAGACCTCCAAAGCAGACATCCAAGCAAACGCTACCCCAAAACAAAACACGTACAACACATAGCACACAAAGTCAGTGTGCCAAGCAGTCACAACCCTTAAGGCTGAATAACACACCTGATACTCTTGTAATAGGTGACTCTGTTGTCAGACACACTGACGTCCTGCTCACCAGGCTGAATAAAGAGAAGGTCACAGTGAGCTGCCTGTCGAGCGCTAGGATCCGCCACATAACGCAAGCACTTAGGTCACTCCAAAGCAAATACAAATATGACTCAGTCATTGTACATGCTGGCGTGAATGACCTGAGACGTACCTCCCTCGACTACATGAAAAGAGACATAGAGGTGCTCTCGGATCATGTAGCCCAGGCCGGTATGACCCTGACCTTGAGCAGCATCTTACCCTCACCTAGAATAATGCCACAATATAAAGACAAAATGATCGATTTTTACAATTGGCTAACATTTTGGTGTCATTCAAAGGGGATCCAGTATCTGTCAGCCTGGGATGACATGCTCGACAAGCCATGTTGCTTTGCTAGGGACGGCTTGCACCTGTCACGCCTGGGCTTTCGGATATTGGCAAAGGCTCTTGCCACCCCCATAGTGCCTTTTTTAGGCAAGGCTCAAAAGTCAAACCCACCTCCATAGACAGCACAAGGAGCAAGAAACTAAGGGTAATGCTGCTAAATGCCAGAAGTCTTAACCTCAAGATGCATGCACTCGAAGCTCTCCTTAGTATGGAGAACATCGATATCTGTGCAGTGACAGAAACCTGGTTCAAGGCTCCAGAGAGCACCCCAGCACTACCAGGTTATACCTCATATCATGCTTTTTGGCCCCAAAACCCAGACTAAACCACAAAAGGAGGGGGAGCTTCCATATTTATCAAGGATATCCACACCTCCAGGTTAGTGGCATTGCATGAAGTATCGGAGACCATCCAAGTGCAACTGACAGTGGGCAAGACTGCTTTTCAGTTTATAGCATCCTACAGACCACCCCCTCAAAGTCAGGAATCCCACTCGGCTTTCCTGAAAACATTGGAGAACATGAAGATCTCTCCGAACACCATTATATTGGGCGACTTCAACTACCCAAACATAGACTGGGAGCATTACTCAAGCCCCAGCACCTTAGCCCAAAGGTTCCTGGAATTTATAAACTCAGATGCTATGGAACAACTAGTCACCACTCTCACAAGAGGGGGAAGACATACTAGACCTGATAATTACCAACATGGGGACTCTATGCACCATACCAGAAGTATATCCCTCATTGGTAAGATCAGACCATAAATTAATCTCACTGGATATCCACATCCCGACCCCACCCCCAGCCCAGAAAACCACAGTGAAAAACTTCTCAAAAGCGAACTTCACACTTCTCAAAACTGAAGTGGAATCCTTCAAGGCCCCAGGGCCAGTGGAAACTATGGCCCAAACTGCAGAATCCTATATAAACGCATTCTACAGACATCTCCAGGAATGCATGGATCATGCTATCCCAAACAAAATCAAGACCCAATCATCCAAAGGCAGGCGTCCAGTCTGGTGGACCCCAGCCATAAATAAACTGTACAACAGAAGGAGGAAGCTACTATATGATAGAGCAAAATCCCTAAAAGGGAAGGCATCTCTGATCAGTACTAGCAAAAAATTACGATTCCCTCATAAAATCCTCCAAGGCCAGCTTCGAGAGAAAAATTGCACAGGACACTAAAGACAATCATAAGGCTTTTTTCAGTTATGTTAGGAACCTGGGATGCAACTCCCAGACTTGTTCTGAGTTGATTCTAAGCGACAAAAAATACACTGAACCCACAGACATCGCCAATATCCTGGCAGACAGGTTCAGTGCAAACTTCTCCCCCCTAAAAGAGCAAGTATCTATCCCAGCAGAGTGCAGCCTCCCAAACATCTCTGATGCTCAGGTGAAGGCCACCCTCTCCAAAGCAAAAACACTGCTTCCATGGGACCAGATGGCGTTGCGTCCTACATGAACTCCAAGAAGAACTAATCCCTCAAGTAAAACTGCTGTACAATCTCAGCCTCACTACAGGATATGTGCCCAAAGAATGGCGTACAGCAACAGTGGTCCCACTCCACAAAGGTGACACCTCTGCGGACCCTGGAAACTATCGCCCCATAAGCCTGACTAGCCTAGTCTGCAAGGCTATGGAGAGGATCATCATGGAACTCATAAACAAAGACATTGGGGACCTACAGACACTAGATCCTACCCAATTTGGCTTTGTTAAGGGCAGATCCTGCGTTTTGAACCTGGTCGACTTCTTCGAAACAGTCACCAAGGCCATAGATGAAGGGAAGGTAGTCCACACAGCTTATCTGGACCTCGCAAAGGCATTTGACACAATACCCCACTCGGGAATCATAGGTAAGCTATCCAGCCTAAATATAAACCCCTATGTCACAAGATGGGTCGCAAACTGGCTCAAAGACAGAACCCACAGAGTCAGAGTTGCTGGAGCCATATCAGACTCGAAACAGGTCACAAGTGGCGTCCCACAAGGTTCTGTCCTGGGACCTCTCTTGTTCGGTATTTACTTTTCTGAGGTACAGGCCAACGTGGGAGGACTATGGCTCACCAAGTTCGCAGATGATTGCAAACTGGGCGCCATAATCGACTCTCCAGCTGACACAAACATCCTTCAAAAAGGTCTCGCAGAGACGGATAACTGGTGCCAGAGCCATGGTCTAAAGCTAAATGCCAAAAAGTGTATAGTCATACCCTTTGGCAAAAACAATGTGCCCACAAATTGCCACATAATTACACAATAAGTACAGGGAAAGTAATTAGGGATCTGGGGACCCAAGTTGATAGCAATCTCTCCTTTGACAACCACATTGCCAAAGTGGTTAGAAAGACCTTCTACATAGCCCACCTCATCATGAAAGGATTCACATCTAGATCAAGAGAGGTAATCGTGCCCCTTTATTCATCCTTCATCAGGCCCATCATAGAATACAATGCCCCCTTTGGGATGTACCTTACCTGACACCTGCAGCAATTAGAAAGACCCCAAAAGTACCTCACCAGGAGGATCAAGGGACTCAAACAGATGCCATATGCTGCTCGGTTAAAAAAACTCCAGCTCTACTCAGTTGCATACCGCCTACTTTGAGGCGATCTATGCCTGACATATAAAGCTATGTCCAACCCAGAATTAATGGACATGCTCCACCTCAGTAAATCTAAATCCCTTAGAGCCACGCGTTTGAGGGACCTGAACCTCAGTACAGAAATAAATAGAACATGCTGGAGGGACAGATTCATAATCCAGAGGCTCCCTTCACTCTGGAATTGAATTCCAATTCATGTTAGGCAGAGCACCTCACTGACTCTCTTCAAGAAAAATCTTGATGAGTGGATGGGGGATCATAGGTTTGTCCCGGGGATTACTTCCGTGTGACTATTAGACAGAGGCACAGTAAACTAAACTTTAAAAAGGGCACAGTATACTCAAATCAAGGGGTGGCGTAAGCCACACACAATTGGGCTATGCTTATAAATGCTCCAGGGCAGATAGCCTAGTATGAACCTATGAACCTATGAACAACACATGACATTCAAATGCCTAATAACTGTCACTCCTAGATGTCTGTGACACTACATGACATTCAAATGCCTAATAACTGTCACTCCTAGTTGTCTGTGACACTACATGACATTCAAATGCCTAATAACTGTCACTCCTAGTTGTCTGTGACACTACATGACATTCAAATGCCTAATAACTGTCACTCCTAGTTGTCTGTGACACTACATGACATTCAAATGCCTAATAACTGTCACTCCTAGTTGTCTGTGACACTACATGACATTCAAATGCCTAATAACTGTCACTCCTAGTTGTCTGTGACACTACATGACATTCAAATGCCTAATAACTGTCACTCCTAGTTGTCTGTGACACTACATGACATTCAAATGCCTAATAACTGTCACTCCTAGTTGTCTGTGACACTACATGACATTCAAATGCCTAATAACTGTCACTCCTAGTTGTCTGTGACACTACATGACATTCAAATGCCTAATAACTGTCACTCCTAGTTGTCTGTGACACTACATGACATTCAAATGCCTAATAACTGTCACTCCTAGTTGTCTGTGACACTACATGACATTCAAATGCCTAATAACTGTCACTCCTAGATGTCTGACTAACTTTTTACTAGTCAGGTTTTCTTTCAGCTTTTCCCAGTTAGGGGTCGCCACAGCAGATCACTGGTCTGCAGATTGATTGGCAGCATACCTGTCAACCTTTTAGAGCAAGAAATCTGGACAAAGCCATAAATAAAAGTGGGATAAAGGCCCAACAATAGGGACAATTCTTAAGTATTGCTATTATAGACTTTGAAAGCTGATAAAATAACAGGTTTTGCATTAGCATGAATTTTCTGAAGGGTAGGAAGTCTGAAACTCAAATGTCTGTCATTATTTTCTAACGTCAGTCTTTAATGATTTGCCACCAATTTGTCAGAAAACCACAATTTTATGAAAACTGGGCCAAAAATATGAGGCAAAATGTGGACATTCCGTGAAAATCTGTACAGTTGAGAGGTATGATTGGCAGTGGTGTTTTTACAGTGTCAAGTTGCCAGTCCGGCTTCCAACCTTCACAGAAAGCATACACATACACACATGAACCGACCTGCATGTCTTTAAAACACACTCAACTGCAGGGAGGACATGCAGACTCTGCACAGAAGGAGCTCCAGCCAAGAATCGAACTGGAGAACCTCTTGCTGTGAGGTGACAATGCTAACTTCTGCACCACCATGGTTCTGTCAGCTAATACTATTAACTTTAAAATCTCTCATACTCAGCTTTCACACATACATTATTTATTAGTGAAACTACCCTTTTCGCATGTATTATTTTTACCCAAGGATCAATATATAAGCCTTATGCAAATATCTCTTTATGGCAAATATACATTATTAAGAGTTATGTCTCTGTACTAACATAAGTAACCTTAAGTAGTGTTTTTTTGGCATTTGTACAGAAATTGCTATTGGTGAACCAGCAATATTTAAATTTTGTCATTTATTTATTGGTCTTAAGTTAATGCTGCATTGTACACTGGTTATGCTATAATTTAATGGTTAGTTATTACTATTTTTTCAAATGCATAGATGACTCATATCATGTTTTATACCATGTTTTATATTTCATGTTTTTCGCTTGGACAGGGTTCACTAACTTTTTTGTAAGTTTGTTCTACCATTTTAAACTGTGATTTTAATATCATTCTTTATGTTTAGGGTTTTGATTGAAATGTTTAACCTTCTATTGTTATGTTTTTTAAATTAATGTGTGGGGATGATTTGATTGGCTGGAACTTTTGATTAGACATTATTTAAGGATAAGCTGGACATTAGTGGTTGTTCTGAAGAGTTCTGTCATTCAGCAGATGAAAGTGCTCAACCACTTATATTTTGCTTTTTTATTTAACTAAAGTGCATTTCTCCCTTATGCCTTGGTGCAGTTTGTCTTGTTTCTTTTGTTTTCGGCGTATGTTGAGTGGTATTTTTGGTTTAATGTTATATATTGCCTCACTATACGTAATGTAAAAGCAATGGTAGCATTATTAGATAGTTGAATTACTGCTGGTAGCATTAATTAATTAATTGCATTTGGTAAATAACCCCTATATTCAGTATACAATATAGACAATACTCCACTACAAAATGAAAATGTAATCAGGGAGCTCTCCTTTGGTCAATTTGCAGTGATTGTAGTCATAAAGTCCTTTTCCTTATCACAACTGATTGCCAAAGCTAAATTATCCAGATCTAAAGAATTTATCATTTTGTGATATTCAACATTGATTAAACCAGTCATTGCCCATAACACCCCCTTCGGGATGTACCCATTTAAACACATCAGATAAGTAGAGAAACCCTAAAGGCTCCTCACCAAGAGGGTTATTGGCCTAAAGGTACAACAAAACCTAGAGGCTCTATCCCTTTGCACAGTATCGTATCAACTCTTGAGAGATGATCCAAGCTTTGTCTACCTCACCACCACAGACTGTGTTACACTCGATCTCCTGTATCTCCACAAGTCTAGTTGATCTTCTAAAACCCTGTGCAGGGATGTAAATATTCTCCCCAGATGATTATAATGTGATAGAGACAGGGAGATTCATCACTCAGCATTTCTCCTGTCATTGAAACAAACTTCCCTTGCAGGTTAAGAATACAATTTGTTATCATTCTTCACAAAGAACCTGGATGATTGGATGATTGCCAGTACATTTACCGCAGGAATGATTGGACGATCCCTCCTTGAAAAAGGGTGTACAGACTGAGGATGGGTATTGACAAGGAGTTGGTCATGAGACTAAATTGTCTTGTAGCCCTTATCAGTCCTATACATACTGCACTATTACTCATCATATCATTGCTAGTAGCAGGCAGTAACATTATTAGTTTCTATTATGTCTAACCATGTAAACATTCCCTGCATCAGTTTCTAATAGTTATGTCTTTGGTTCATTAGATGCATTGCACTTGATATTCAATGCTTATGCATAGCTTGATATTTGCAAGAGCAACATTTTGCACAACTATTTACTATTTTACTTATTTCAGCTGCCCCATTTCTGTGAATTTGACATTTTCTAGGCTACTTCCTTATTATACTCACGTAACTGTAACCATGGTGTTGTTTTATCTGTGATTACTCATAAAATAAGGCCATACATTCATTAATGTTGGCATCAAACAGCATAATAAATAAGAATATATCAATTTTTGGGCTGTTATTCATCTGTATGCAGTTTCATCCCATATGTGAGAATATCTACAAGTCTGTTTTTTGTTACAGCATTTTGCAGCCTTGACTAGCCTTCCCATGGAGTATTTTAGAGCCTTCCAAGGGAAACTGGTCTCTTTATCTGAGAAGCCTTGGTTTATAGTAATTTGATTACAAAATTGTTTGACAAGACCAGTGAAATGCCAGTGCTGTGTGGTGCAAGAAAGGCAATAATGCTGAAGTAGTTGAGTAAACATTTGACACCAGGAAAATTTGATTCATTTAAATTCCATGTATTTGACACCTATGGTTTACTGTACTTTCTGTCCGCTTTGAAGACTGCTTCCCATGTTTCGGGTATAACACTAGAGAATAAGTATTGCTACTAACAATGCATATTGATGACTTATGTCAGTTTTATTTGACATACATCTGTGTATCAAAATGCTCTATATCTAGATTTTTGATTTATATTCAAAGTTCAAGCAAAATATTGCAGGGGACTCCGTTATCATTTTTGAACTTGAAAAGGAATTTCTATTTTACTGTGGATCCTAGCATATTAGTGCTACAAATATCTTCTGTTAGCAGTCAGTGTTATGTCTGAGGTGAAGACTAGACGGCTGTGCATACAAGAACGCTTTCATTCATGTAATGCAGTCACAAAGTATATGGCTTCATTTGTCCTACCCTTTTCTAAATTTGTTTTCATCACAGCCTAAAACGTTTAATTTGTAGATCTCTATTCATTCTGGCTTATTATGACACATAAAATCATAATGGCAGGGGAGTGCATGCTCCATCTTTTGTCATTACTGAAAATGTGCTGTAGTGAGTAGCAAATGTTCTGGATTTGTAATGGTCATTAGCCTCAACAAAAAGTTGAGATCCCTCATCAAATCCTCTAAAGCCAGCTATTAAGGCAGAATTGCAGCAGACACTAAAAACAATCACAAAGCCTTCTATAGCTATATCAAGAACCTCCACGGCAATACCCAGATTTGCTCTGAGATACTGCACAATGATACTTCCTATACTCAGCCAACAGATATTGCCGACATACTGTCCTACAAATTCATTGCCAACTTTACCCCTCTCCCCCCCTAAAGGACCAATCACAATACTGGAAGAATGCCAGGCACCCAGCATTACTGCATCACAGGTTAAAGCTGCATTGTCCAAGGCCAAGAATACAGTTTACATGGGACCTGATAATATCCCCGGCTGTGTTCTAAATGAACTACAAAGCGAACTGTCACCACATCTGTGTGCCCTGTTCAGTCACAGCCTCACTTCATGCCTTGTCCCTACCAAATGGCACACTGCTACAGTCATACCTCTCCATAAAGGGGGAGTGACCAGACCCTGGGAATTATCACCCCATTAGCCTGACGAGTCTAATATGTAAAGCTATGGAGCGCATCATCATGGACCTGATTAACAAAGATACAGGAAATCTCCAAACTCTAGACCCCACGCAATTTGGCTTTGTGAAAGGGAGATCATGCCTGCTCAACCTGGTTGACGTCTATGAATCAGTCATGAGGGCTGTGGATGAAGGTAAAGCAGTACATAAAGCCTACCTCGATCTGGCCAAGGCCTTTGATACAGTTCCTCACTCGGGAATTATTGCTAAATTCAGCAAACTAGGCATCAACCCTATATCACTAGGTGGGCTGCAAATTGGCTCACAGATAGAACACACAGTGTGAAAGTAGCAGACTTCAAGTCAGACTGCCGACCAGTCATGAGTGGAGTCCCACAGGGATTGGTCCTGGGTCCTCTCCTGTTTGGCATCTACTTCTTAGAAGTCCAGGCCAACACAAAGGGACTCTGGCTGACCATGTTTGCGGACAACTGCAAGCTGGGAGACATTATTAACTCCTCAAGTGATGCAGACATCCTACAGAAAGGCCTCACTGAGACCAATGACTGGTGTCAAAACCATAGCCTTAAGCTTAACACCAAAAAATGCGTCATCATCCCCTTTGGTATAAACTCATTTCCCACTAATTACCACATTGATGGGAGCCCACTGAACACTGAAGGTGTTATAAGAGATCTGGGGATGCAGGTTAACAGCAACCTCCCCTTCGACCACCACATTGCCACTGTACTGAGAAAGTCCTTCTATGTGACACATCTCATTACCAAGGGTTTTTTATCTAGGAAGAAAGAGGTCATTGTCTCTCTCTACTCTTCCCTCATTAGACCAGTCATCGAGTATAATGCCCCAGTTGGCATGTACCTCACTAGACACCTGCAACAGCTGGAGAGGTCACAGACGTACCTCACGAAGAGGATCATAGGCATTAAACACATGTCGTACACGGATAGACTCAAAAGACTCCAGCTATTCTCTGTCTCATATCGCCTATTTAGAGGTGATCTTTGCTTGACTTACAAAGCCATGTCTGAGCCAGCTCTGTTAGAAATGCTGCATCTAAAGAAATCCCAGTCCCTCCGCACCATACACTCCAGAGACCTCAACCTCATTACCACAATCAACAGAACATACTGGAGGGACAGGTTCCTCACAGAGAGACTGCCCATGCTCTGGAAATAGACTTCCCATACATGTCAAGCAGAGCACCTCACTGGCCCTCTTCAAGAGAAATCTTGATGAGTGGATGGGTAATAGAAAGTTCACCCCGGGGATCACTCCAGTGGCTCTACTTGATACAGGCACTGGGAGCTAACATCGAGCAGCACAATGCCAGGGCACTTCTATGGGCTAGGCTTGTAAAGGCTCCAGTGGCATTACCCTAGTACACACCTATGAACCTATGAAGTTGTGAAAGTGGTATAGTGAAGAAGAGGAAACCAGTACAGAAGTCTGCCAGTTCTTAGACTTACAAAAATCAAAGGATTTCCAGTTTTCTTCCTTCATTATCCCGCTTTTCTGAAGTGGAACATTAATATTCCAGTATATGTCCCTTAATTGACTCCATGCTGCCTTGACATACAACTGTTGTAGGAATTTGATTTTCCATAATTTGAAGGAACAGTATTTCCAGTTATTTACTTAATCTTCCTGTTAGTTCTATTTACTGCATACCCTCCCCATGGTGAAGTCCTCAACTCACTGTTCTAAAATTGTGGTTCCATTACCACATATATCTACATAGATGCTGTATGCAAAATTGGCCTCACTGTTTCTTTGATTTGCTCTGAGATGAGTTATTGAGTTACATTATCATTTGATTCAGTCCACTGTTATGACCGGATATGGCATTCTCTACTGAGGTCTCTCTGTACATGAAGTAAAAGCAGGAAGTCCACACTAATCACAGACTTCATACAAAACAGCAGGCGTTCTGAGATATATCAGTAAAATAATTATTTGGGCTTCTTTAATAACAATTTATTCTGAGTATGCTACTCTCTTTTAGCCACAGTATATTACAATAGAAGTGGAGTGATTGATAGTCAAAGGTGTAGCTCTCCAAAGCTTTCAGTGTGAAAGGACAAACATTTATATGCGTGTATGTACATATATCTGCGTATGTAATATATGTGATATGATACTTCTGTGCTGTCCCCCTCTCCTTCACTGTAGGATAGGCCAGATGCTAGCTGTTCTCAAGCAAAAGTCTTATAACTGAAAAAATGCTCATCATGATTATCTTCAATAAAGATCTGAAAAAGGAGTCTTCTTTGCTAGGAAGTTTTCTTTTAAACTGGAGCTCAAGAAACGTGCACTCTTCATTCAGAATTGAGCATCTGGTCATTATCTTTCATCTGAACTGCCCCCATCTGGCATATCCTATTTCCACTTTTATGTTTGTCTTGGTAGACTACCACTGTAACCCACTAGATTTGGATTGCCAAGCCCAGGGTTTTTACATTCCAGGTGACTATTTGATGTTTGGTGTGTGTGTGTGTGTGTGTGTGTGTGTGTGTGTGTGTGTGTGTGTGTGTGTGTGTGTGTGTGTGTGTGTGTGTGTGTGTATATATATATATATATATATATATATATATATATATATATATATATATATATATATATATATATATATATATATATATATATATATATATATATATGGGTCTACTTCACATGGTCGACAGTTCATTTGATCGACTTTTATTTGGTCGACAATTCATTTCATCGACAAGCAGTTATATGTGGGGGGCGATCCGCCAATGTGGGGGGCTGTGCCCCCCACACCCCCCTAACTATATATATCAACTCCAGGGTCACACAACATTGGGGAGGGGGGCAAATCTGCCTGTCGACCATATGAATTGTCGACCAAATAAAAGTCGATCAAATGAACTGTCGACCATTTGAAGGGGACCCATATATATATATATATATATATATATATATATATATATATATATACTACTCTTCATCTGACTAACAAAGGGGAAGATTTAAAAATTCTTATTTTTGTAAGATGTTGCATAAATAAAATGTAATGTACTGTTTTGTTTTATTTAGGAATTCTTTCATCGAATGATGCAATATGCTAATTCAAAAGCTGAGAAGAGTGTAACAGAAGAAGTTGTTAAGGTAAGCCTAATAGAATTTTTTTTTACTATGGCTTGTTCTTAGGTGCATCTGAATTAAAATGGTTGACCGGTATGTATTTGCATTTGATTTCAGACCTTGTTTTCAAACATTGAAGACATCCTTGCAGTACACAATGACTTCTTGACTCTAATAGAGGAACAGCTATATCCTGAACCAAGTTGTCAACATGAAGTCGGAAAATGCTTCCTTCAGTTTGTACGTAAAATCTTTCTTTAAATAAAGTATCACTTTATTGGTTTTGTTTTTAACATTAAAGAGCTTTATACAGAATATGCAGTGATTACAAAGCTTCATAAACCAGGAAGTCATACCTCAAATGTAGATTGATTAGATTGTCAGGGTTCCTCTACATCTTCATTTGCTTTTTTTTTCTTTAGTTAGTATTGTAAGTAAATGCAGTATTACTGCTTTTAGTATCCCTTTTTTTTTTGGTTCACTATTTCAAAATGGTGTGTGGACTTTGATATAAACACATTCACTAAACATTTTTACCTTAGAGCTGATTCTGAAATAGGGAAAAAACTGTCTACTTAGAGCAACACTCCTGTAGCAGGTCATAAGCATTGCAGTTCTCATTTGGTAAAATGTTTTCTTTCTTAAAATATCTACACTCTACTAAACATTTCTTTACATCACACGTTTGAATCCATAGTTAGAAGCTAATTGCATTTATTTTGCAGAAGTTTGTCTTGTCTTAACAATATGTAGTTATTAGGTTAACTGTTTTAAACAAGAGAGTATCCCTCCCTTTTTCTTATGTTGAATTTTTGCATTAACTGTAATGTAATGTTCATTTTGATAGCTTTAAACTTTTTGCATTTTCACTGTAAAATATAAGCAATCAGTATTAGTTTAATCTTGACAGGTTTAATTGTCATCTTCTAATTAAAAATGTCTTTAAAGACTACTGGGTCTTTGGTAAAGCCAGAGTCCATGTGCTGAAAGGTTTCACTACTAACATTACTTTTAGTTAGACAGGTGGTCACTGTCTGGAGGTAGGATGTCTTGACTTGTGATAACAGGCAACTCAAAAGAATATCTTTCTTTTGATGTTCTTTTGATTCTATTGCAGTCATCACATTTGGGTTATCTGCTTGCAGTAGCCCTCAGTCGGCCTGATTATCAAAGTCTTGGGTTCTGCATTGGTTGCTGTTTCATCTTCCATGACGTCAGGTAGTCAGGGTTATAAAGCATGCAGCCGACTCCATTACACCAGTCTTTCTTGCCGTGCGGCAGTTCGCAAGTGCAGGTTGGCCGACTCCTGAAATTTTTGTTTTCGAGTTTCAGAACCGAAGTCTTCAACTAAAACTAAGTACCCCATTGGGGAAACTTTTTCTTGCTCTAAACCGATGTCAATAAAAGTCAATAACTGTATTTCTTGTGGAAAGCAAACACCTCATAAAGTTTGTTATTCGTACTGTATTCCTTGCTTAGGCCCTGACCAGGACATACCACGCTGTCGGTTTTGTGCCTTATTTAAACCACAAACTATTCGTCGTCGGTATATTTTCGCTTCTAAATATTTTGGTACTCGGTTCAATTATCCAGATATGTCTTCGGTAAGCCACCCGACTACTGACTTTCTGAAAAAATGCAAAGATAAAGACAGAGGCAGGCTGCCTAGGTCCAAAGCTGCTGACGACGCTTCTCCTAAGCTAGTCACCAGTTCACTGGTACTCAGTGAGGCACTTTCGCAGCCCCTGATACCTGCTACTTCAGATTTGCAGGCCTCTACTAAGACCCATTCAGAGTCTGGTATGCTGTGAGATGCTTCAACTGGGGGAACCTGCAGATGTCTCTAACTTGGATGGGTCCGCAGCCATTGTGCAGGCACCGGCTTCTGAGGGTGTATTCAGGCCTACTGACTTGCATATTAAACCGATGCCATCTTCTTCTTCTGGGCCTAAAACTTGAACCATGCCTAGGAAACCAATGCCCAGACCTCATGGTCAGGCCTCTATGCCTAAAAAACAAATGATAAGAATGGCTGAAGACCTTATTACTTTAATCAGGGGAAGCCAACCTTCACTCTCTAAGAGACCTAGGACTGAGTTTGCTTATGAGACTTCTGACCAGGATTCTGAAATGTCTGTCTCCTCTGATGACCAGGATTTACCCTTATCTACCTATGAGGATTCTGATGCAGAGGAATCTATTCCCTCTGCTTCTCCCCCAGAGGATTTTTCTTTTGGTGAAACCTTGCATACTCTTAGGGAACTTTTTCACTGTTGATCAACAAATGGGGGATCCCAGATATAGACCTATTTGCCTCCCCTCAGAACTACCAGTTGGACAAAATCTGCACAAGGACTCCCCACAAACAAGCTTGGAAAGTGGATGCTCTGTCCTTCAGCTGGAGAAATGTATCAGTTTATGCCTTTCCTTCTCTGCCTCTCCCCTCCAAAGTACTAAAGATCAAACAGGACAAACCAAGGATGATACTGATTGCACCAGACTGGCCACACCAACACTGGTACCCCCTCTTGCCCAGTGTGTCACAGCTGGCCCCATGGCACCTACCTCAGACCCCTACCCTGCTGTCTCAGCAGGAGAGCCAGATTCTGCACCCCCAGCTTCAAACCCTGAACCTGGCAGCCTGGCTAATTACCTAGGCTCTCCATTGCCATCCCTCAGTAAACAAGTGTTGGATGTCATTTTGGAGGCAAGGAGGCCTAGTACTAGAAAATCTTATGCTGAAAAATGGAAAAGATTATGTGCCTGGAACCAAACTCAAGGGATGGCCACAGCAGCACCCAATTTACCTCAGATTCTTCAATACTTAACTGAGATGCTTCACAAGGGCCTTTCTTTTTCCTCCATCAAAATTCACGCCTCAGCCATTTCAGCTCATTACAACACAGAACCACCCCTCTTTTCTCACCCACTGTTCAAGCAGTTCCTCAGAGGGGCCAAAAACCTAAGACCACCCAGGAGAGCCCCAGCTCCAGCCTGGGACCTTAATTTTGTATTGGAAAAACTCACTCTTCCTCCGTTTGAGCCAGCTGCAACTGCAGAATTAAAATTCCTTTCTTGGAAAACAGCTTTCCTTTTAACAGTCACTTCAGCAAGAAGGGTATCTGAATTACAGGCCCTTATGGCAGTGGAGCCTTTAATCGTCTTTCATGCAGACAGGGTGTTTCTCAGGACCAATCCCTCTTTTTCATGCTCAAGGTGGTATCCAGTGTGGCTCTTAATCAGTCCATTCATTTGCCAACCTCCTTTTCTAATCCACAGAACAAAGGGGAATGGATACTGCACTCCTTAGATGTGCACACACAACTTAGATTTTACTTGGACAGGGCTAAACCTCAAAGGAAATCTGAACAACTGCTGGTGGCGTTTGCTGCAGGGGCAGAGGGGAAGGCTATTTCAAAGCAAACCATTTCTAAATGGATGACCATTGCATTAATTTCTGCTATAAGCACCATGGAAAACCTATCCCACAGGGGATTAAACCCCATTCAACCAGGGCTGCATCTACCTCTACAGCCTTTCTCAGAGGTGTCCCTACCAGAGACATCCTAGAAGCTGCTACTTGGAGTTCTGTACATACTTTCACCAAGCATTACCATTTGCCAATTTTCTCTAAATCCAGAGCTGGCTTTGCGACTGCAGTCTTGCAGGGCCTTATAGCTGGTCCTAATGCTATCTAAATTCCTCCTCCCATCCTTAGCTTTGGGAATCTACCCAAATGTGAAGACTGCAACAGTGAAACATGAAGAATATAGTACAGTTGTGTACACTTACCATAAATATAGATGTTCGAGTGCATTCACTGTTGCAGTCCTGGTTACCCTCCCTCCAGCCCCCTGACTTCTTTTGACTATACCTCTATTCTCCTCTACTGTACTTAAAAGCTTTTTGGTGTATTTGCTTTTTTGTTGGAAGTATAACCTTGTATATTTATATTTAATTGCTTCCCATTAAGGGGGGCACCTGACATCTGGGGCAAGAAAAACTGATGTTATGGCGTTGGCTACACGCTTTATACCCCTGACTACCTGACGTCACAGAAGATGAGACAGCAGCCGACGCAGGACCCAAGACTTTGATAATCAGGCTGACTCAGGGCTACTGCAAGCAGATAACCCAAATGCGATGACTGCAACAGTGAATACACTCGAACATCTACATTTGTGGTAAGTGTACACAACTGTACTTTCTGACTGATGCAGCAAAGGATACTTTGTGAACTTATATCACAACAAGGGCAGTAATGTTTCTCAGCTACGGCTTGCACAGATATATCAGATGTATAGGTGTGTCTGGTAGTATTTTAGAATCTATGGTCTCCTCACGTAATCATTTATTCTTTTCTGTTTTAAAAACTGTTTCAGTCTTTGTGAATTTTATTCTGATTTGATGGACTTGCCTCTTCACTGATCCATCTCAGCTATGAAGGCAGTTTATGAAACAAGCCATTAATGACTTCATTTTGTGCAAAGGAATGGATTAGTATGCCTATCCCGGGGGAGGCGTGTTTGTCTAGACATTCTCACTGGGGAGGCATGGTGTATAGGTGGAAAGTAGCCCTAGGACATAATAGGTGAACACACAGGAGAGGGGATCAAGAAGTAGGTCATAAATGAAAAAAAAATTACCCTCCTGGAAACAGTCAACAGCACCCCCTCCCAGGACACCCTTAAGCTGTACACGTACCCCAGCCTTAGAATGGGGGGCTGTAGGAGATGTTGGTATACCTGTTTATGAACAGGGCACTTGGTTAAGCCAGAAAGAATGCAGAAGAGGAACCACACACACACACACACACACACACACACACACACACACACACACACACACACACACACACACACACACACACTCACACACACACACACACGTGCGCGCACACACACACACACACACACACACCAAAAAAAGAATGAAACTGGGCCATAGCTGCATGATACATTTCACTGAATTTCCTAATATTTGTGCATTCTGCACTATTGAAACAAAAGCCATTATCAGCATGTTCTTTTCTGGACTTTAAATTTTACTAAAATCGTGTCTCAGTTTTACAGTGGCTGCATATGAAATAGAAGAAGATATGTCATACACATCCCTCTCTGAAATAGCAGCTTTCCAACTCAGGAATAAATTGCTGATGAATAGACTAAGATGGTTATTTATTGATTTTATAACTGGTCTGAAAAGTGTTACAAGGTTACAAATGATTCTAAGTTCACTACACTCTGTGTAGCCCATATTCAAACTAGCCATGACTCTTCTGCCCATTCTTATTGTTGTAAATGTTAAAATTAATATTTTGCATGACAGACTTCCTGGGAGTCCCCAAAGCAGAACTCAACAAGAGCCCAATTCAGGGCTAGAGGTCTCAACACAATGAAGAAATTTAAAATAAATGATTTTGCAAGTGGCAAGATTCTCTGCTCCACCCATATGTAGGCAAGCTGTCACACCTGCCAAACTTAGATATAAAAACTCAACAGCTGCACAAACATGACACAAAAGAAGGAACCCAAAAACAAAGAGATCAGTGCCAGCACCATGTAGAAACAACACAGTCTATGATTTCATACAAAACCAGTGATTAGGGAGTCCATTTCAGGCATCTGTGAATCTTGTAGTATGCAAGTCCTCCAAATGGGGAGCATGTCAAGATGGTCATTTACATAGACCATCTCAGGGCTACCTCCTTCTCATGTGGTACTCCAAACCTCACTGCCACAGTGGCAATTCTAGGTGTGTGTGTGTGTGTGGGGGGGGGGGGGCAGGGGCAATATAAATCAGAACAGTCTGCTGAAATATGCAGGCTGTTGTGCTCATCTTGCGTACTTCACAAGCTGATTATGAATGCCCATATTTCTTTGCACTGTTATACCATATTATCCATTTTTGCAGTGCCGTATTTCTTTGTTGTGCTAAAATGGCTGATATAATGTAGATTCAAAAGGGTGTGACCTGATAGTAATAGAAAGAAGAGATGAAAATAAATAACTAAAAACATAGTCAAACTATTTAAAAATATATGTTACCTCACAAACAACGGGGTGTAAGGTATGAATGGAATGTTGTTCATATTAGGGTTGAGCAAGAACAAAGACAGATTTTGGCTAGGACTAGATGAATACAGGTAAGGAGACCTCCAGATAAAACTTGTTTTGGGCACCTGCCCAGTCACACTTTCCTGGTAATCAAATGTCAATAAATAAATAAATTTTATGCTCAAAAAAGTAAAATATTTTGTAATGGTTTGAACAAATTTTTGGTTCCTTTTTTGCATACAGAATATTAAGTTTTGAAAACTATTAAATATGCATTTCAAAGGTGGTGGCAGACCCTTGCAACAACTACAACAGGAGGCAACTGAACAAACCTAAAAATGATAATCCCATCCATGCTACTTAAAAGTAAAAAAGAATAAAAAAAATGCTAAATTAATAAACTGTATTTCTCCTGACATCCTTAAAAGTCTAGCTGTGTCAATCACAGAGATAGTACCATACTTTCATATACTGACGTGTAAAGGGAACTGTGATAACTGAACACATCTAAGCAGCATTAATGAATGCCAAGTAACTCATATGTGACTTTACACTTTAAAACTGACTCACTCTACTAATCTTAAAAAAGTAAAACATGTTTAAAAATAAATAAATAGTCATACTTTACAAATTCAAAATCAATCATTATTTTTTTAAAATACCTACTTAATCCAGTTCAGAGTCATGGGTGGGGGACGGTTGTAGTTTATCCAAACCACTCAAACTCTCAGTGCAAGAAATCTGGACAAACTCTGAAATAATGGGGGGGAGGCTGAAAATTAGGGACAGATTATTTAAAATATTGCTCCTATAAACTTAGAAAGTTATTAAAATAACAGATTTGCAGTATTATGTATTTTCTGAAGGATATGAAGTCTGAAACTCAAGTGTATGTCATTATTTAGTATTATTTGGAGATTTTAATCTTCAGTGATTTGCCATAAAAATGCACATTTTATGAGGAACAGACCAAAAATATGAGGCAGAAATCTGGGCATTCTGTGAAAATCTGGAGAGTTGAGAGATATGAGCCTATCACAGCACTCACTAGGAACAATGTAGGGAAGTAATCCTGGATGAAGTGCAGGCCTATTGCAGGACTCACAGATACATTCACATAGACCCAGCATGCTTACTCAGTGGAAATTTAGAGATCTACCATTTTGCCTGTGGCATATCTTTCAGATATGGAAGGAGATGAGAAGACCTAACAAAAACTCACACAGACCAAAAAAGGGCATGCAGATTCTATACAGAAGGAACCCCATCTAGGGACTGAACTGGTAAACCAAATCCTGTGAGGCAAAAATACAAATTGTTGTTTGCTTTACTGCCCAGTTCCAAGTCCAGTAAACCTAAATAAAAAGATGTAAGGACAGATTCCAAAAGAGTTGCTCTTGGTATGTCTGCTCTGATTCCAAAACACTTGCACTCAGTGTAGGTGACTTACTTTGGTTTAAGGCCTGTCAATAAACAGGATTGCACCAGGGGCCTGAGTTCAAAAGATATGCTGTCAGTGTCAGTGGTCACTTACACTGAGAGCAAGTCTTTTGGAATCGGGTCCATAATTTAACAGAAAGAAGGGCTATTTTTAGTATGAACTCCTCAAGAAGTAGTTGCAGTAATAATTACAAATCAAAAATCTTACTCAAAAGCTGGATCACGTTATAACAGCACTAATCAGTTCTGGGGATATGATTCATGTCAAAATACTGAGAATGCAAACATTGTGTCCTCAAACATCGAAAAAAAAATAATGCCCTGCAAATATAAACTAGAACAAAACTTTAAAAGAAGTGACATCATCCCAGCTCCATAGTTGTATAACCACCGAGAAAGAACACATACCTTACAATGAGAAATTTCTTCTTCACCAAGTCTGTAGAAGCAGAACTTCATCTGAATGGCATCTACAGTTCACACAGTTCATTCAAGAAACTGAAAGTCTGGAATGAACTGCATGAAGCACCAAAATAAAAAGTTCTAAAAGCTTAGGTTCGTAGGATTATACTATGTGTACAGCTGCAAGATACAGAGAAGCTTAGCACATTACCTTTGTAGTGATAATTGTGCTCAGGAATGCCAGATATGAACCTGTATTTACCTCTGCAGTCACTGAGGTGGGCTTTGCTGGCAGTCATAGAGCTTAGGTACTCAGATGTGCAGAGGGAGTACATTACAAAGGTGGGATGCATTGATGAGAAACCTATTATTCTAGCAGGTGTTGCTTAGCTTACAATGGAGGCTTGGTTCTTTGGAGAGGGTGCTTCATCGATTGTTTGTTCTTTAAAGGTGGGGGAGGCCGAAAAGCATAAGCAAAGATCACCCCTTAAGAGCCTGTATGAGATGGGTAGACTGAGAGTGATTTTAATCTGTAATGGTATCTTAAATGTCTTAAACTGGATTTTTTTTACCTTAAAGTACTGTACAAACTCTTATCACACAAACACTGCAAACAAAGATATGTTAATGGAAACTGGCACTTCACAAAAGTAATTCCAGATTATTGCAACTGAGGGTGCTGGATGTGATTAAGAAACAGGCTCCCATGGATAGTGTTGTTTGAATAGTATTAATTCTGTTAGACCACTTGGCTTTGGCCTTCATAATCTAACTCCACCTGTGGTAAATACTACACAACCCCCACACTCACCATGATTTATTGCTTAAATAAGTTTGCCAAAATTGTTAAAATCCCAGCAAATAACCACTAATGACTATAATCTGAAACTACAAAGCCTGACTAAAATATAGAAATGAAAGCACAGCAAAGAAACATAATTTCTCTTTCTGTACTTAAAAAATTCCAAATATTGGAATGCTTCCATCACAGCTATAAACCAATAACTGAAGCTTAAACTCTAAACAAAATACTACTTCCAAAAAAAAAAAAATACTGGTAGGTGGACAGGAATCAATGCATCTGTATCTTTATTTTCAGCAATGACTGCGAGTGTCTTAACTCTAGTGCTGTGTCCCTGACTAAGGCTCTGCAGAATGTAACAGCTGTGATACCTTCACACTGACTTTATAGTTATGCAGGAATAATGTATTTATTTATTTAACATTTGTTTACCGGGAAAATCCAACTTTGAACAAAGCCAATTTTCAGTGGAGGCCTGGGAAGAAATGTTCCAGATACATGCCGTTGTAACATGGGAGGAAACCGGAGCACCCGGAGAAAACCCACACAAATGCAGGAAGGACATGCAGACTCCGCACAGAAGGCAACCCAGCCAAGAGGCGAACCGGAGAAACTCTTACTGTGAGGTGACAGTACAACCACTGCACCAGCCAGTAATGAATCATAAACCAGATTGTGTTGCACTGAGTCCTGCATAGTAAGGCAAGCTTTAAAACAGGTTATAATGCTTTTAGTCTGTCTACAAAAAGGAATTTAGTCTACTGCATATTAAAAAAAGATAACATAACAAAGATGACCTAGAAATGACATATGGGATAAAAAAAAAAAAATTAAATGATCAGGTTTTGAGCAAAGTAGGTATGGGAAGCCGACAACTTGCATGTACTGTGCTACTTGATGCCAGTGTTTCCTAAAGGATGGCATAATCTCAATAATCTGTGGTAGGGATGTGGCTCATGTGGAATCTACTCCTTCATGACTGGCTCAATAATCCATGTTAGGGATCTGGCTCATGTGGAACTTACTTCTTCATGACTGGTAGATGCCACCATAATCCACAACCCTGGCATGACATATTGCTTAAATCACATGATGCCTGTCTTTCTGAATTTGATGTATATTGGTTTACCTTTATAAAGCCGAATCACAGTGGTTCGAATGCTCATATGAGTGACTTGTAACCACGAAAGTGAAAACGGTGACAGTCCTTAATGTTCGAAAAACAACAAATCGAAAAGCAGATTCGCTGTTTTTCGAACGTTAATGTCGAAAGAAAAAAAAAAAGAAGCCCAAAGCAGGGGGCAAGCCCCTCTGCACCCCCATGTGGGGAGCTGCGCCCCCACACCCCCCTACTTTAATATTCTAACTCCGAGATTGCACTACAGTGGGGAAAAGGACCATTTCCCGATCCCCACTATAGTGCAATCCGCACCACAATGTCAAATGTGCAGTAACAGAATGTCAATGTGCATTCGCTCATTGCACATACAAACCATTTTCCATTCGGCATTTGCAAATCTTGAAAACTGCCTTTTACCCAGTTGCTGTCTGCCTGTGTGCAATACGCACAACTAAAGGTAAGCCATCTATACCAGCTCTGCAGGTTCCTTAATTTATTACCTATAGAAACAGTATAGTTCATTATGCAAAAAGGTTCATAGGTGTGTACTAGGCTAATGGCCCTGGAGCCTTTACAAGCCTAGCCCATAGGATTACCCTGGTATCATGCCGCCTGACCTTAGTTCCCAGTGCCTCTGTCGAGTAGAGCCATTTGAGTGATCCCCAGGGTGAATTTTCTATTTTCCATCCACTCATCAAGATTTCTCTTGAAGAGGGCCAGTGAGGTGCTCTGTTTGACATGTACGGGAAGTCTATTCCATAGCATGGGCAGTCTCTGGGTTATGAACCTGTCCCTTCAGCATGTTCTGCTGATTGTGGTAATGAGGTTGAGGTCTCTGGAGCATGTGGTGTGGAGGGATTGGGATTTCTTTAGATGAAGCATTTCTAACAGAGCTGGGTCAGACATGGCTTTGTAAGTCAAGCAGAGATCGCCTCTAAGTAGGCGATATGAGACAGAGTAGTTGGAGTTTTTTAAGTATGTCCATATAGAATGTGTTTAAGGCCTAGGATCCTCTTTGTGAGGTACTTTTGCGGCCTCTCCAGTTGTTGCAGGTGTCTAGTGAGGTACATGTCAAATGGGACAGTGTACTCGATGACTGACCTAAGGAGGAAAGAGTAGAGGAAGACAGTGACCTTTTCTTTTTAGACCTCCTGTACTAAGACATTCAGAATCTTCATCTGAAGGATGACTAATTTTTGTAAAATGCCACTATCTTAATCTTGTTTATAGCTATATTTTAATTGTGATGTAATGGGCAAAAATTAAATTTTCTGCTGAAACAGGCCCATATCAGCTACAGCACCAGCACATGACATTTTCTTTCACTCTGTCACTAATATTAGCAAAACAAACTACTTCCATGCAGTAGTCACCTCACAGGCCAGGCATTATTGTCTTTTCAAGTGCTAGTCCAGTTTAAGTTTACAAAAGGCATGATTTCGATATCTTTTCTCATTAAGTCCATCCTGTGTAGCAATCAGGTTTTAAAATGTATGCAACCATAAAATTCTAGCTCTCCCTCCTGCTTGTATCCAGGAATAAAGTAATGTAAAGTAAAATTACAAGTGAACAAGTATTGCTGCTGGCTGACCTGTCTAAGTGTCAACCATGCCGCAGTCCAGGACTATATGGCAGTCATTCAATGTTGCATTTATCTAAAATACATACTGAATGACAGGCTGGCAACCAACAATATCATCAAGGAGGCAATTATGAATCCAGCCTATTAACAATGCTTGCTTTGAAGAAGATTTTATAGCTTCATTGGTGGTTACTAGACTGCTGGCCCAATAACCATTTTAAGGCTAGCCAAGCTTACACCAAATTTGCCAGAATAATGCTGATGTGCCAGTACCCCAAGGAATTGTACATGTTGTGATGTAAGCTTATACATATCAAGTGTTCACAGACAGATGTTGTCCATTATGGACATAGGTGCCAAACCAGTAGTAAATTTGCAATTTCCTATCCATTGGCCCAAGTTACATTTGAATATGGTTATATATGAGCTTTGCTTCACATGGATTGGAACCCTGTTCCAGAGAAGGGGAAATCTTATGAGAGACATACCTGGCCCTCAAACATGCCCTGTGTATGTCTCAGATGAGGTTTAGGTCCTTAGAACAGGCATTTCTGATGCTCTTTGTTTTGCAGATGTGCAACAAACCATCAGTTTGGTAGCAGAAGATTCTTTGCGGGCTAGGCATAGATTGCCTCACGTTAGTCTGTAGGAGATGGATACAGGAATAGGGCTTTGAGACAGTCCACACAGGACTTGTTTACTCCCTGTATTATTTTTGCTTGGAACCTTTGTGGTCTCAATAGCTTTTATAGGTGGCTGGTTAGGTACATGCTAAAGAGTGCTTTGTATTCAATGACTGGTCTGAAGAAAGATGATTGCAATGTAAAAATGACCGCCTTCAGCCTGGATACCATGTGCTTACTTATAAGTTCAGATTTAGTTAAGATTTAATTTGATTTTAGCTCAGATGAAATTAGAAGATTTCATTATAAATAAAAATAAAATAAGCTGATGCCCTGCTTTTCTTGACCCAAGGTGCTGACCAGCAAGCACCCACTCCCAACATCACTGGGAGCTGTAAGTTTTAGATCTAAACCTATGCAACTTTGTTTATAAGACGGGGAGATTTGCAGTTCAAAACAACACTTTGTTTTTCATTTTTATTTTACTTCAATTTTATAAAGTGGATATCTGTAAAGAAAATATCTGAAAGATGTGACAGCAGTACTGAACAACACAATACCACTGTTGCTGGTGGGTCTTTATGCAGAGAAAGCATTTGACAGAATAAACAGGGACTCTGTGAGCAATGGAAGCATTTGTATTCTGGAATAAAATTAAGAGGATATATGTGGGATCAGAGATGAATATTAAAGTGGGTGGGATCCTGTCTGATAATCTCTGCTTAAGTAGAGGAACCAGGCAGGGGTGTCCTCTCTCCTGTTTGTTATTTGCATTATATTTAGAACAATTGGCAAAGAAAATAAGGGACTCAGAAATTCAGGGATATAATTGGTATGTTAGTTAAGAAAAACTGGCTCTGTTTGTAGATAATATTATTTTATACCTGACAAAATCAGAAAGGGACATTACAGGGCTGTGGAACATATTAAGACATTTTCAAATCTTTTTGGGATACAAAATTAAAGAAGTTAAAACAAAGGCAAAAGCAGTAAATTATGTACCCACATATGAAATGGGGACATGATCAAATGCAGTATTTAGGAAAAAGGACTGAAAATTATTCCAGTGTGACAGCTAAGGAAATGTAGGCAGAAACAAAAGATAGTACAAACATTGAGAAAATTGAAGCTCTGTTATATGGATATCGATAGTAAGATACAAGCAGTTAAAATGTTTTTAGTCCCTTTAGTCTTATATGACAGATCAGGCATATTTTTATTAACTAGAGAAGAAGTTGTAGATGGCAATTAATAAAGACCTGAACGATTTTATCTGGGAGGGGAAGACAGCAAGAGTCAACTGGGATAAGCTTATTCTTCCAATAGAACAGGGCGGATTTGGAGGGTCTATGTTAAATCATCGAATGCTTAAAAAAGCAAACAATGATTTATCGAACCCATGTAAGTGGAAGCTTACAATCATGAATGCTCAGAACAGCAATTTTTTTTCCAAGGTAAAAAATTGCTGTTCCACCAAAAAAATGTAAAACATTACTTAAACTGGGGGGCTTCACCCCCCACACCCCCTGATGGTATATCAACTGTGAGATCACAGTACAGTCACGAAAATGATGAAGTAACGGTAGTGGCCAAGGAATTTCTTTCCCAGGGAAAGAATTCGCTTATATGCCGTTTCGCTATTTTGCCTTTTCGTCCTTTCATGTTCGATCAAGACACATTCGAAAGAATGCGTCTTCGATCATTTAATAGGAACCTGATTGGGATTACCTGATTTGAGAGGTATTTATATACACAGTTAATGCTTCTACACACAGCACAAGCAGAAAACTATAATTCAAAGTGGTAAGAGATTATGATGAAATGGGTGGAAGCTCAAGAAACAAGGAGAGACTGGGATTTTTGATGCAGACCTTTAAGGAGAATAACAATAATCCTACAGAATATTGCATTCATAAAGTAGCAGAAATTATTCTAAGAAGTAGAAAGGAGATACTGCTGATAGGGATGACTGCAATTAGAGATACAAACAATAGGCAAGAGGAGGCTGGAACTTATTAGAGAAAACTGGCAAAGGAACCAAGGTATTAGGGGCAAATAACTAGAGAGGAAAAGGTACAGAATGGGAAGATGCCAAGTACTTATTTGGACTGCAGGTTAGAGATCGCCTTTCCTATCAAGGATTGATGTCAGAGTATAGGGAAAGAGAAAGAAACAGGGGGTTCTTAAATGAAAGACCAGCACTGGTAGAGTTTTTAGTAGAATCTGGAACACAAGTTGCCATTAAGAAAGGAATAATTAGTAGAGCATAAGAAATATTGCATGATAACTATAAGAATCAATCAGTGGAGGTTAGAAAGGATTGGGAAGAGAGATTGGATAAGCAATTTACAAAAAAAACAACGGGGGGGATATATGAATGTTTCCAAAATATGCAGCAAAGTCTAGAAGATTTAGGATCTTTACTTTTTAAGAGCTTACATAGGTATTTTTATACCCCAAGTAGACTCCTCTAAGAATTTTTCCTCAGGTAGACAGCAAATGTTGGAGATGTGATGGGAAAGAAAGAGGTAACTGTGAACATATTTTCTGGAAGTGTAATGAGTTGGCAGACTTTAAAGATTCCCTGCAGACTGCTGTGTTGGAGATGCTGGGTGAGCAATTTAGTGTAACTATGAAAATTCTTTTTTGAGCTATGATCCAGAATCGGAATTGCCTAGACATAGTAAAGTCTTGCTGTGTCTAATTATGGTGGCTGCCAAAAAGAGTTGCTAGAAAATGGAAATCAAAGTCTAGACCAGCTTTACTAGAAGTAGCGAAGATGGTAACAGAGATAACTAGAATTTTGATCTTTAGAAAAGTTGTGTCTTTCGGCATTTCCTGGTTAGGGGTCGCCACAGCAGAACTCCGGTCCGCTAATGATTGGTAGTTGATTTTTACGTGCCGAGTTACTAGCCCTGACGCACAACCTTCAACGAAAGTACGCCCATTCACGCATGTCTCGACGCAGAAGACGCTCTAGCTGAGAATCGAACCGGACAACGTCTTACTGTGAGGCGACAACGCTACCGCAGCACCACCACCGCGGGTTTTTGATCTTTAGAAAAGAAAAAGAGCAAATTACATAGGAAAAAATGGGAAATGTGGGCTCAATACATGCAAAGGAGGGACTAAGTTTAAAAGAAAGCAGGCATTGAATGAGCTCTGTAATGGTAGACTGAAAAATGACTGAATATATTATAAGTGATGTATAATGTTTGCAGCTACAGTTATGTTGGCATGGTTTATAATGTATAATATTTGCAACTGAGATTGTGTCGGTATGGTTTATTTTCATTTATATAAATATAAGATTGCCTATGTCATACATGAAAATTTAATAAAAAAGTTTCTCGCTTAAAAAAAAAAAACAGTATTGAACAACACCAAAGTTATATTGCTAAATTCACTGTGACAAACATAATTCGTTTTTTTGTATTTTGCTTGAGGCTGACCTGTGTGACACCAGCTACAGCCACATGCCACAAGTGAGAGGGTGTAAGCTATGGGAAAGCCACAGGCTTCTTTTGTGCTTACTTGTTTTTGTGACTGTTTTCATAATCCACATTCTCAGCAAATATCAGGTGTTATACAGGCATACATATTTAAACAAAAGAAAGAAGTAGGTAGGATGTATGCTGAAAACTTTGGGTAGACATGCACTTCTCTCAACTTCTTAGTGCATGAATTCTGGACATAAAAAAAATGGTGGGTCAAAGGCTCTCAATCTGGGACAGATTCGAAATATTACTCTTATAAACTTAGAAAGATAGAATAACAGGGTTTCCATTAACATGCATTTTCTGAAGGATGTGAAGTATGAAACTCAAATGGCTGTTGTTATTCAGTCACTTCAGTCTTCAGTGATTTGCCAAAAAAACACAAATTTTATGAGAGACAGGACAAATATATGTGGCAAAATCTGAATATTCGAGAGGTATACAGTCACTGAAAATCCAGACTGATGCTTTGTTCTCTTTGCTTATCGTTGTATAAGGACTTGAGTTGAGTATATTTTCATAGCCTGTACACTTCAGCATAACCATTCCTTCAGACTGTACACCTTAATGCCTGTTATTTCTTATATTCAGTCTAAGTAATATCCAACTTTTCCTACACATTTTCAGATTCTGTGTAATCATATTCATGCATTGTTTCATGCTGTTTGGTCCTGAAATTAAGCCCTTAGAACTGCATAATGTTTCTCTGAGAATGGAGGCTGCTTGGACTCTCTTAATTCACTTGAAGGATTTGAATGCATCTTTCAGTCCACCTCCACCCCTTCTTTGTTTCTTTCTGTTTGCTCTCGTGGCTGAACTGGCTTTGTTCTTGTGTAATGGTGAGATCAGCAGAAATGCATCAGGGTGCCCAGTTTATGTAGTCTTGCTTTCTGGTATAATATATTTAATTTTAGATTACCTAATGTGCCTAAATCCATGTCTCTTCCTAAATATTTTGTCATTACATCACCCATTTGTGAACATCTTCACTTTGTTTTCCCAGTGAAGGAGTGCTAATTACTGTACTGCGAACCTTGCCTTTAAAACTTATCAAGCTACTTTCTCTCCTTTCCACTCATCATTATGTATTAGCCCTCATGAAACTGTTTAGATGCTTGAGAAGAAAATGCATTTTCTTAAAGTCTGTTATCTTGTATCATATATGAAATTACCAGATTGATTTTTTTCACAGTGGAAACGTTACTGAACCAACAAATCAATGTAATATAATACAACAAATAGAAAGAGCCTGCATACAAGATGCGTACAAAACAAGAATTTTCTAAGATGCTTAGTCAGGATTTAGCTATCAGGAAAATATACATTTTGCAAAACAGTTCAAAGACTGCTTATTATGTGATAGCTATTACTGCTTCTAACTGTCTGTATACCATACTTTTTTTCTCTTCTTTTCAATGAACCATATATTTGTAAGCTGCTTTTTATTTATTATTTATTTATTTAACATTTGTTGACCGGGAAAGTCCGACTAGGTTCCACAGATCCTGTTTTCAGCGGAGGCCCGGGGAGAAATGCTCCAGAAGCATGCCTTTAGAATGTGGGAGGAAACCGGAGTACCCGGGGAAACCCATGCGAATGCAGGGAGAACATGCAAACTCTGCACAGAAGGCACCCCAGCCGAGAATCGAACCAGAGAACCTCTTGCTGTGAGGCGACAGCATTAACTGCTGTACCACTGCACCGCCCCTCCATTTTTCCTGTAAGTCCTATAATAAGCCATCTCATTGGAGAATAAACCTATTGCTTTTGACCATAGTCTAGCTTTCTACAAGCAGAGTACTTTATACCCCCCCATCTTACAAGCTATGTGATTATTGTTGGCCTATTCCACAGTAATGTAAATAATATTGTAATCCAGGTACAGGTAAACTACATGACCCTATACTGTGAGTGTGCTGACATAAAAGTGGGAATATATTCAATACTCTAAGAGGCACTGGCTGGTGTGAAAGCTCTTAGTGATTTTTGATGTGTATTCCACCACGCGATGAAGAAATGTTTTAAATATATTTGATTTGTGTCATAGTAAACACCACTGCAGTGAGTTCAGTTTGGTTTGTAACCCATCTGTTTTCAGAGTGCCTTTCAGTTTTGCATGAGCAAAATAGCACCAACACACCTTTTTAAAACTGATAGTTAAATATTCAGATTAAGACAAGGCAGAGGCCATTGGCATGTTAGGTTCTTTGTCCCTGCCATTGCTTGGAAAAACTGGAGAAAAAAGAATGAATCTGAAACAGAATATAGCGAGAGAAAAAAACAAAAACATCACTGGAGGCAAGTATATCCTTGCACGAGGTTTTGCACAGTTACAGTATTCCTTGTCAGTATGACTCAATCCCCTTAAACTGTAGAGACTTTGATAATTATTTAGTAGTCAACCACAAAATATAAAGGAAGGGCTCACTTAACAAATAAGGAGGATTTACTCCATTCATCTTTTAATATCACAACTTCATCAGAAATTATTTGAGTATCTCTTAAAAAATATTTGAGTATTTTTTTGATTTCTATGAACTGGGCTGTGTGCATTTTGAGATTTTTTTTTCTGAATTCAAGGCAGGAAAGGAGCATTGGATCTCTAAATATGCATAAACGGCAAACCTGATAATAACATCATGTGTGAGTATGTGACTGCTACAGGAAGGGTCAGATAAAACACAAACCTGATGTAACAACTGTGATACCTCTGAACATCAGGAAATACAGTGTATTCTTATAGGATTAAAGCATGTTGATTTGGACTAGAAGATAGGTAGACAATAACTTAGGATAGACTGCCAAATTAGAGACTTGCATACAGTACTTGATAATAAACTCAACATTAGATTCACTCAAAATAATGGAAAAACAGCCCAGTGTTACTTTCATAGGTTCATTGGTAACTACTAGGCTAACTGCCTTTGCAGACCAATTTAAGCTTAGCCAGTTTCCCTTTTGGTGCATGAATTAACTTCCCTTATTTGGTGTTAGATTGGCCTTACCCATCCCATGGTCAATAATTATATACTACTCCTCATGATAATAACTGGGATCATACACTAAGGAATTTTAGGGGACCCATGCATGGGATAAATAATTTATGAGCTGTTTCCTTTGTGAGGGAATGGGACAGTTCTGGGGCAGATTTTCTGTTTTGCATCCACAGATCCAAGTTGGGCTTGAATATGGATGGGGATGAGCTTTGTTTAACATAGATAGAGAGTCAGTTCCAGAGCGGCAGTATACTGTCCAAGATAAATCTGTCCCTCCAAACCTTTCTGTTCATGTTGTAAAAGAGATTTAGATCCACAGATCTAGTATTTCTGATGATGTTTGACTTGCTGATGGGGTCAGAGGATACCTCGTATGCCTGACAAACATCACTTTTTAGCAGTCTGCAAGATACCAAGTATTGTAACAGGGCTTTGCATTGGCCCATATAGGACATATTGTTTGGGTCTTTTATCCTTTTAGTAAGTTATCTCTGTGTGCATTCCATTTGTTGCATGTGTCTGGACAGATACATGCCAAAGGTGGTATTGTACCAAATAACTATCCTATTGAGGGCTGAATAAACAGGGACAATGACATCCCTATATCTAGACACATTCTCTTTGTTTATAAACCGAGCGATATACAAGGACTTACTTACAGCAATGGACAAATGCTGGTCAAAAGTTAAGTCACTGTCCACATAAGTTCCCAAATTTGAACAAATGGGTCAACTCTTAGGGCAGTGTTGTCAATATGTTAGTTTCTCGGGTAGGGATAGATGACTTCCCAAAGAATATAATATTACATTTTTGGCATTTAGTTTCAGTCCATGATTTTGGCAGCACTTATTTATTTAGGATAAACTTTCATGCAGGATGGCCAAGTCATTTGGGATTCAGTGACTGCTCCTAGCTTGCTGTTATCTGCAAGCATATTCAGCCAGAGCCTGTTGGTATTGGCTTTTACTTCAGAGAAGTAGATGCCATACAGGAGAGGTCCCAACACAGAATCCTGGAGGACTCTACTGGTGACTGGTCTCTTTTTCAAGGTAACTTCCCCTAATTTGATTTTTTGCATCCTGTCTGTGAGCCAGTTGGCAAACCAACAGGTGACATATGGGTTTATTCCCAGCTTATTAAACTTTTCTACAATGCCTGAGTAGGAGAGTGTGCCAAAGGTGCTGACCAACCCGAGGTATGCATTGTGCACCATTTTACCTTCACTCATTGCTTTGGTGACTTTTTCAAAAATATCCATCAGATTGAGAAAGCATGATTTGCCCTTGATGAATCCACACTGAGACCAGTCCAGTGTTGGAGGTTCCCTATATCCTTATTGATTAGCTTCATGCCAAGTCTTTCTGTGGCTTTGCAAATTAGGCTGGTCAGACTTATATGGTTGTAATTGCTGGGGTCTGTGGAAGCTCCTCCCTTTTGCAGGACTTAAGAACTTATTTTAAGTGCTTTTGCCTCTTTAATACACAGGGACTAAAAATTGCACAACATATTGTCTAAATAAATTCCAGTACTTATCATGCAATCAAAACCATCCAGTCAAATCTGTAGCATTTTCAGGTGAATCAAAAATATATATAAAAAAAAAACTGTACTAAAGAGCTTCAAAACCTAGTTATAAACATCAACTGAGTGTAAAGACCATGTGTTTCTAAAGTATAGCCAAACAGTCCACTTATGCTGTGCTGACGATGGGCATTCAGAAGCCATATAGCTGAAACACTTGATGTCTTTAAGGGGTAATTTGCATATATCCCATGGGCCTCTATTATGGGAGGTTTAAGATTTCACACAGTGAAAACTCTAGCTTGGTTAGGTTTTCTTGTAGGTTTGTCTAATTTGTTTTGACATGCAAGGTAAGTCTATTTGATGAATGGGGCATACTTTTGGATGATTGTCTATTACATCAGCAGATGTATTCCTTAAAGAATGCAAATGGGTTGGGGCTGGTTTTTAACCATAGGTTCATAGGGTCATAGGTGTGTACTAGGCTAATGGCCCTGGAGCCTATATAAGCCTAGCCCAAGAAGATTTCTTGGCACCATGCAGCCCAAAGTTAGTTCCCAATGCCCCTGTCAAGCAATGAAATGATCCCCAGGATGAACTTCCTATTGCCTGCCCACTCATCAAGATTTCTTTTAAAGAGGGCCAGTGAAGTGCTCTGCTTGATGGGAATGGGAAGTTTGTTCCAGAGTATGGGAAGTCTCTGGGTAAGGAACCTGTCCCTCCAGCATGTTCTGTTTATTGTGGTAATGAGGTTAAGGTCCCTGGATCGTGTGGTATGGAGGGATTGGGATTTCTTTAGGTGTAGCATATCTAGCAGCTCTGGGTCAGACATGGCTTTGTAAGTCAAGCAGAGATCGCCTCTAAGTAGGCGATAAAAGACAGAGTATAGCTGGAGTTTTTTGAGTCTGTCCATATAGGGCATGTGTCTAAGGCCTAAAATCCTCTTAGTGAGGTATTTTTGTGACCTTTCCAGTTGTTGTAGGTGTCTAGTGAGGTACATACCAAATGGGGCATTGTATTCTATAATAGGTCTAATGAGGGACGAATAGAGAGGGAGTATGACCTCTTTCTTCCTGGATGAGAAACCTTTTGTAATGAGATGTGCCACATAGAAGGACTTTCTGATTACAGTGGCAATGTGGTTATCAAAGGAGAGTTTGCTGTCAACCTGTGCCCCAGGTCTCTTATCACACCTTACATGTTTAGTGCATTACCGCCTATGTGGTAATTCATGGGCACCAAATTTTTTCCAAAGTAAATGACAATGCACTTTTTGACATTGAGCTTAAGACCATGGTTCTGGCACCAGTCATTGGTGTCAGTGAGGCATTTTTGTAGAATGTCTACATCAGTTGGAGAATCAATAATGGCTCCCAGTTTCAATCATCTGCAAACGTTGTCAACCAGAGTCCCTTTGTGTTGGCTTGAACTTCATAGAAGTAGATGCCAAACAGGAGAGGTCCTAGGACCAATCCTGGTGGGACACCACTAGTAACTTGGTCAGTAGTCAGATTTGATGTCCACTACTTTCACAGTGTGGGTTCTATCACTGAGCCAGTTGGCAACCCATCTTATTACATAGGGGTTTATGCCTAGTTTAGTGAGTCTATCTATGATTCCTGAGTGAGGGATGGTCTGGCAAAGGACTTGGCAAGATCTAGGTAGGCTGTGTGAACTACCTTGTCCTCATCCACAGCTGGTGACAGACTCGAAGAAGTCTATCAGGTTGAGCAGGCATGATCTACCATTCACAAACCCATACTGCGTGGGGTCCAGAATTTGGAGATTCCCTCTGTCCTTATTTGTGGAGTGGGGTGACTGTAGCAGTGCGCTATTCAATAGGAACAAAGCCTGAAATGAGGCCAGTTCACTTTGTAGTTCATGGAGAACACAGCCAGGGATATTATCAGGTCCTGTGGAAGCTGTATTCTTGGCTTTGGACAGTGCGGTTTTTACCTGTGTAGCCATGATAATAGGGACTTGGCATTCCTCAGGTATTGTGATAGGCCCTTTAGGGAGTGAAAAGGGGGTAAAGTTCTCACTGAACCTGTCAGCCAATACATTGGCAGTATCAGTTGGTTCTGTATATGTGTTGCCATTGTGCTGTAACTCAGAGCAGGTATGAGTATTGCCATGTAGATTCTTGACATAACTATAGAATGCCTTTTGGTTGTCTTTATAATCTGCAACAATTTTGTTTTCATAGCTAGCTTTAGAGGATTTGATGAGGGATCTCAGTGTTTTGCTGAGGCTAGCAAAGCAGTTTTTCTAGTCTTGGGACTTCACCCTTTTCTGCAACAGTTTTTTTCCTTCTGTTGTAGAGTTTGTTTATGGTGGGGGAACCACCAGATTGGCTTCTTTTTTTTGGAGGAGAGTGTCTTGGTTCTGTTTGGTATGGCCCGTTCCATGCACTTGTGTATGTGCTCATACAGTACATTGGTGTATGATTCAGCAGTCATGCACCCATTTTCCATTTGCATGGGTATCGTGAAGTTAGCCACCTCTGTTTTTAGAAGCCCAAAATTGGATTTGAAGAAGTTTTTTATGGTGGTTAGCCTGTGGTCAGATCTGACCAGGGAGGAGTTGACTACCGGTGTAGAGCAACGGTCACCCATGTTAGTAATGACCAGGTCAAGGATGTTTCTACCCCTGGTGGGGGTAAGAATGAGGTGGTCCAGGGCATTGGAATTAATGAATTCAAGAAAACGTTGAGTAAGTGTGTTGGGTAATTTTCCCAGTTAATGGAGGAGTATTTAAAGACTCCTAGTATAAGGGTATTGGGTTGTACCCTAATATTTTCCAGTGTGTTTAGGAATGTGTAGTGGGAGTCTTGGGACATGATGGGGATCTATAGCAGGCTACAACCTGGATTGTAGTTTTACCCAGTGTTAGTTGTACCTGAAGTATCTCTGATGCATTATGTTGGGCTACTAGTCTAGAGGTGTGCATATCCTTTATGAATATGGAGACACCACAGCCTTTAGTGCTTCGGTTCAGGTTTAGGGGCCAAAAGGTGTGGTATGAATTATAGCCTGGTAATGCTGGTGTGCTCTCTGGAGCCTTGAACCAGGTCTCGGTCACTGCACAGATGTCGATCTTCTCCATTTTAAGGAGTGCTTCGAGCGAGTGCATTTTGAGATTTAGACTTCTAGCGTTGAGTAGCATAACCCTCAGATTTTGTTTGCTTGTAGCTGTTATGGTGGTAATTTTGTCTTTAGGACATTGCCTAAAAAAGGCACTGTAGGGGTGGCAAGAACCTTGGCCAGTATTCAGAATCCCTGGGGTGACAGGTGCAGGCTATCATTGGTGAAGCATCGAGGTCTGTCGATCATGTTATCCCAGGCAGATACTGGATCCCCTTAGAATGACACCAAAAACTTAGGCAATTGTCGAAGTCAATCATTTTCTGCTTGTACTGCGGTATCATTCTGGTGACGTTGGATGATACTCAGAGGTAGGGTCATACCTGCCTGGGCTACAAGGTCAGAGAGCTCCTTTATGTCTCTTTTCATGTAGTTCAGGGAGGTACGTCTCAGGTCATTCACACCTACATGGACAATGACAGAGTCATATTTGTATCTGTTGTGGAGTGACCTAAGTGAGTGGGTTATGTGGCAGATCCTGGCACCCGACAGGCAGCTGACTGTAACTTTCTCCTTATTCATCCTAGTGAGTGGGACATCAGTGTGCCTTACTATTGACTCACCTATGACTAGTGTATTGGGTAAGTTGTTTTGCCTTATGGGCTTTGGTTGAGTGGCACACTGTTTATGTGAGCTGTGTGTCTCATGGTTTATGCTGGGATGTGGTGGTTGTTTGTGTTTCTGCCTTGAAGGTCTCTGTTGTTTGGGCAGATTTTTACTGAGACCCTCCACGAAAGTAGTTGTGTGTTTTGTGTTACTATGTGAGGGTTGTGGTGGTTTATGTTGTGGAGGGCTATGTGTTGAATGTGGTGTGGTGCAGGTGTTATCCTTCTCCTCTTGCCTGGCTAATCCAGTCTTGGCTAGAGAGTTCTTGGCTTCCAATTTGGCTATATATGGGCATCTCTCACAAGTCATAGTATTGGGAGGTAAGAGGAGAGGGTTGTTTGTGTACATGAGGCAGTTGCTACACTGCCTCAGGATGCCCAAGTTCACCAGGTTGACAGGAGAAAGCACAGGGAACTGACCATTAGACATGCCTGGATATGAGCTCACTATATTAAGTACTGAAGCCTTTTACAGGAAAAATGTCACTCAAAGTGTCTGAGTCTGTACAGAACACTGCCAAACACTCAAGAGGAAACTAATACGTAGACCCTGAACATTTAAGGATGAAGTATTTAGGCAGATATTCTGAAGTTAGAAGGAAATCAAGCAGTACTTACTGAAAACAAAGAATTAGCTTGTCAAGAATGATGAAAAGCGGGGAGTCGCATGAATGGCTACTACCTGGCTACTACTAATGCTGGTCTCAGCACAACTTCACTCTGTTGGGATACAATCCTCCTTTGCTTCTTCTCTCACCAGAAGCAAAATGTTAGGACCAATCCCAAGAAGAGAAGCAGGCCACAACCTGTTTGGTGATCCACAGTCTTGTCCCAGATGATGCAAGGGTCTGCAGGCTTGTAGCCTTTTTCTGGTAGATGCCTTGAATACAACCAGACCAGTCAGGTATGTTAAGCACAGACACTCACTCTCCAACCAGAAAGAGTCAGGAATCAATGCACTCTGCTCCTACTCTCACCTGGATCAGAATATAAGCACAGATTCCAAGCTGTCACTTACAAAGCAGTTATTAACCTTTCTGGTGATCGGCAATCCCAGGAAATAATGTAACTGCACTCCTTCTCTCACCAGGAGAAAACAGAAGCACTAATCCCAAGATGACTACTGAGAGGCATAATGTGGGCTCGCCAATAACTGGTGGTCTTGCAATAATGCTTAAAGGTAGGATGAAAAATTTGTTTATCCTAAACACTGGAGTGTACGCTAGAGGAGTTAGATGTGAAAGTAGGTAACTTAAGTTTTACCTGTCTAAAAAGTTAAGTTTTAATGGATAGTCACTATTTTTAAAACAGGAAGACAGATTGAAAGGGGGTGGCCACTTTTTTTATTCTGGTACTATGGAATACAGTAGGATAGCCAATAAATTTAAATAGCTGAAGGGGAGTGATTTCACAAAATGATAATTTTGTGCTTACATCCACCAACCAGTAAAAGCAGAGATTAAATGAGATATATAGTCAAATTAACATAAGGGGCAGGCAACTAAAAACAGTGGTGTTTAAGCACACAACAGTAACTGGATGAGAAAAAAATCTGTCTGACTCACAAGTGACAGAGCTGAGGTGTCTTTTCAAGTTTTAATATGCAGTTAAAAGCAGAGTACAAGTAAAACACAGTGTAAGGAAAACAAATCACACTATACAAAATAGAAAAAGGTAATAGAGTAATACAGAATACAACAAATAAAAAGCAAACTAACCTTTCCCTCACAGCAAACTCTAGCAGAGTTTGGTTGAGCCTTTCCAGTAAAGCTCGGAAATGTTTTATTTTACCCCTTAAATAGAAGGTGTAGTTCCTAGCACCACCCCCTCAGTTCACAGATGATTAACATTAACTGACCTCTTCTAACTTATGTGTGACTCCTTTATTGACCTGCTCTAATTTCTGTCTGACTCACAAGAAACAGAGCTGTGGTGTCTTTTCAAGTTTTAAAATGCAGTTAAAAGCAGATTATATGTAAAACACAGTATAAAGAAAAGAAATCAAAGTATACAAAATAGAAAAAGGTAATAAAGTAATACAGAATACAACAAATAAAAGGTAAACTAACCTTTACCTCACAGCAAACTCTAGCAGTGTCTAGGTGAGCCTTTCCAGTAAAGTTAAAGCCATGTTTGTGACATACACTTATAAAGATATGACTGGAACAAAGCAAAGCAAATATTTGAGCCTAAAAGCTGCTAAGGGAGCTGTCACAGGGTTTGAATAAATGCTAAAAATAACCCCATGAACTGTCAAAATTCTGAAATAAGAATTTACCAGAACATTCTGTATATTAAGATAGTTAAATATGCCCATAATAAGATAGTCAAAGATGGTAGTCTTAGCAGTGAAAACAGTACAATGGGATACACACAAAACAGTTACCAGTACAATAGTAATTAAATACCTGCAAAAAGAAAGTCAGTTAAGTAAATGAAGCAGGGATTAGCACTGAAGCCGAATAATGTCAAGAAAAGGTATGTCCTATAGCAGAACAGCCTGCAGCAGGGACAGAGCCTGTAGAAAAAAAATGAGTTATGCAGTAAAATATTGCAGCCTGAAAGTGGTACAAAGCAGGTAGTAGAGCTAACTAAAGGGACTGAATAAAAGAAATGTCTTAGCAAAAGGGTTGCATCCAAAAAAATGAAGTCAGGCTGCTTGAAAAAGGCAGATCCTGAGCAGAATTCTAAACTTTCTGTCACACTGAAATGGAGAATCTTGACTGTGTGGAATTCTAAGTAGCAGGTGTACTGAAAACAGATCTCGTTGGAATCTTAATCCTGTTTCTGTCAGCTTAAAACAGAGAAATGATGAATCCAGACAACAGATTCTTCACAGCAAGGAAAAAGTAAAACGAAGGACATTTTTTATTTGTTTAAAGCTAGCATTTGTAAAGGGAGAATTTCATGTATCAGTGTTTGTTGGAAAAGAAGCTGAACCTTAAACTTCAAAGCAAATAAGGGAAAACAGTAATCCAAATTTAGCAGACCTAGAGCTCAGTCATATTAGCTTCGAAGTACTTCAGTAGGCCGGTGCCAGTGACATAGCAGAATAAAGCTCTAACGACAACCAAGGCAGCCTGAGGCCAAATAATAGTTCATATACTGTGGTGGTGGTGCTGTGGTAGCATTGTCACCTCACAGTAAGATGTTGTCCTGTTTGATTCTCAGCTAGAGCGTCTTCTGTGTGGAGACATGCATGAATGGGCGTACCTTTGTTGAAGGTTGTGCGTCAGAGCTGGCAAAGCGGCACGTAAAAATCTGCTGCCAATCATTAGCGGACCGGAGTTCCGCTGTGGCGACCCCTAACCAGGAAAAGCCAAAAGACACATACATACAATGTTTGATAGCACAGGCAGGGCATGACCATCTTAGGGAGGGAAGAATATATGCTGAGGGCACCCTCCTGTGACCTGACTCCACTGGACGAGATAAGGAAAGTAACTACATGTTGCTGCTTGAGGCTGAACAAGGAGTCCCGCTGTTGTAACTGGTTTGTAAAAGTGGGGGGAGGTTCGACACTGCTGCTCATTGTGCATCCTGCCCTCTGGGTGTTGCTAGTTAAATGCAGGGTGGACAGAGAAAGTGAAGAAAAGACACCCTGTCACCAGTGTGATGCAGCCTCACGTTCCTTAATCTCCTCTTTGGCTCTGGACATGGGTCATGATTAGCCCAAGTGAGGCTAAGGTAAATCAGGTAGAGATGGCAAACAAGCAGAGTTCTGTGAGCAGTTGGTACTTAGCTCTGGTGAGCCAAAAAGGAATGTAACAATACCTCAGTGAGAAGATGATATCCTAATGAACGTAATGGGGGACTGTAGAAGTGATCATGTGAGATGATAGTGAACAAACTGAATTTGCTTCTTCCCTTTATTTTGAAGTAAGCAATGATCTCTTTCATAGGATGACCAAGAATAAAGTAGACATTGCACATTAGTGATGAGTACCAAAGCCTTGCAAGACATTAGTAAGGAAATTTTCAAATAGTCCTGTACGGCCAGATCAACCCGAAATGGACTCAATTAAAGCTCTAGTATTAGCTGGAATTTATTGTCCTGAAATTATAAAAAAAAAAAAAATAATACAGTTTGACAGCCTGAATTCACTAATAGTTTGATTCTAGTACCTAGTATAGATGCCCCTTTTGAATGCATTGCTGTGGACATTGTTAGGTTTGGGTAAAATTTCCCTTCTGGGCATTAATATATTTTGGTCATAGAAACTAGACCGCAGCATGTCCAGAAGCTGTACCATTATGAAAACTAATGTTAAGTCTCTTGCAACAAAGTGCTATTATTCTCTAGAGCGGGTGCTCTTAAAGAAACACTTGACCAAGAAAAGACCATTTTAAATGCCGAAAGCCAGTTATTACTAAATCAAGAGGTTTTGCAAGTCAAAACATACATCTGACCAGTGCAAAGGACTAGACTTTAGATTTTTTGGAAAATAAGTGCTTGTTATTACTGAATAGGGTTTTTATGGTGTCCAATGTAATATTTAGGGTTTTCAGATAAAAAAAAAAATTTGCAACTTTTAAAGGAAGCTTACAACATATTTTTTTATCCTGAAATCTCATGATGTTTGCCATTTTTCATGTTTTCCTTTTTTGCAAGAGACAGCTGCCCTACATAAAAGGTATAGGTTGCATACCTCTTAACCGCTTAGGGCAAGAAATATGGACAAAACCTGAAATAATGGGAGGCAAAGGCCCAAAATAGAGACACATTTTAAATGTTGCTCTCATAAACTCAGAAAGTTGCGACAATAACAGGATTTGAGTTAGCTAGCATTTTCTGAAGGATATGAAGCCAGAAACTCAAATTTATGCCACTATTTAGTGACTTCAATCCTCAGATCATCCCAGAGATTTTACAGAAAACTACAAATTTTATGAGGACCAGACCAAAAATATGAAGCAAAAATCTGGACATTCTACAAAAATCTGGATAGTTGCGAGGTATAACAGATGGTAACTCTAAATCTATTATTTCAAAGGTTATGCAGCAAGTAAAACAATATTTTCAGGCTAAACAGTTAAAAATTATGCCATCTGCAGATTGATGTTTTAGTAAATAGGTTCAATAAAACATTAAAAAATGTGTTAAGAAAAGCAGTGGAATCAGATGGCAACAGTTATTACAATAGTACTGTTTGTAATAAAAGAGGGGCCATAATCAACAGTGCTTATGCCGTTTGAAATCGTATATATAGCAGGCATCCAAAATGTCTACTTAATATTGCTAAAGATACCTGGGGAGAAGAGAAAATAAGTGTTATAAAGCACTGTGTTAGTTTCCAAGAAAGGTCCACAGTGGCAATGCCCGTAGTGAAAGAGAGCATGTTAAAAGCTCAGGAAATACAGAAGTGAATATGTGCGAATTCTAACCAGGAGACAAAGTCCTGGTACTTCTGCCCTGAGCAGAAAATATTGTTTAACTAAGTGTCAAGATCCTTTTAAAAAGATCAAGCAAACTGGCAAATGATATCCAGCCCAAATCTGTCCTATCAATCTGCTGAAAGAATGGAAGGAGGGTGAATCTTCAATAGTGATTTGTAGCACTGTGATAGAAAAAAATGTGGACATAAAAGTCTGAAAGTTGAACCCCGTCTTATCATTCAGATAGGGTAGCCTTTGTCACAAAATAAGAGGTGCTAGAACTTCTAAACAGAAATAAGGAAGTATTTTCAGATGCTTTTATTCTTTGTATTAATGTATGATATTTGTATAATGTTTGTGTGGAATTTTTCTCTCTCGGCCTCTGCCTGGAAGTAAATAAATATGACTTTGAGGACAAATATGATAAAACATAGTATAGAAACACCTTCAGGAGTAAACATATATTCAATCCTTATAAAGGTCCTGAAGCACAAAAGAAAGCAGTACAACAGGGTACTAAGGGTAGGCCAGTACAGAAAGAAGCTTATTAGAAATTTCTAATTAAGAAATGCTGAACACGAAATAGAAATGCAAAATGATAGAGCTGTGGATTCTGCTAATGGAAGTAAAGCAAATTGAAATACAGTAGGGTCTGATCATTCTCACAATGAAGGTAGTTATAAACTGAATGTGAACTATGTTTTCAGTTACTTCTGGGTCCAATACCACAACTTTTTAAACTGTTTTTAGGATATTTTTTACTAATTTGAATTTGGTTGATTTGTTTATAATATAAAATAAGTGAAATTTGAATATCCAATGCTGTATTATACTCAGTTTTTATAAATAACGTATACTATACAGTAATCTGATCAAAAATGTTGTCTTATTTATTTAATTTAGTAACTTGGGTAGAACTCTGACCTAAATGGACCTGTTTCAGTCTCATTCCAGACAAATGTAAATGACAGTAGTCAAGCAAGTTAAAAATAAGTATTATGAATACAAGCAATGCTTTGTGAATATAGCAATGAATTAATAAAAGTAATATTAACAAAGCACACAGTATAACAGACAATAGGAAGGGATGGGTAGAGTAAGGAGGGGGGAAGAAGTAGAATGTGAAACAGTGCAAGGATAGAGCACAAAGTGTAAAAAATATCAAACATAAGGTAAGTTAAAGGCACACAGAAATTAGAGTATCTGACTCATGAAGGGGGAATTAGATAATCTGTCCAGAGGGAAAGCATTTGTAAATTGACAAGAACTTGAGATGATCTTTAAGCTAAACACGCAATGAGGGTTATTAGGTGAGGTTTACTCTGCCTTGTCTGTTGATATTGTAATACATTGATTCATAACCTTACTAAAATAATGTATAAAACAAATTACTACTGCAGTGGTCGTGCTGCGGTAGCGTTGTCGCCTCACAGTTAGACGTTGCCCGTTCGATTCTCAGTTAGAGCATCTTCTGTGTAGCAGCATGCGTAAATGGGCATTCCTTCTGTGCGTTAGGCCCGGCAAGCCAGTACATAAAAATCTACTGCCAATCATTACCGGACCGGAGTTCCGCTGTGGCGACCCCTAACTGGGAAAAGCCGAAAGACACAAACAAACTGGTGCTAGAATTATCATTCAAGCCATGGTATACTGTGACATTAAATACTGAAGGCCTTAGTTGTTTGTCTAGATAAGTTTTTTTTCTCAGACTTACTATCTAAAATCTTGTATATATCTTCTAAATCTTCTGTATGTGTTACAGAATATGCTTTCCATTAGCTACCAATATGTCTGTGTATCTCATGTCCATCTAAGGTAAAGAGTGAGATTACATTTTCCTTTCCATTTAGTGCATTATAATACACTACGTGCACAACATAAAAGTCTGAAAAATCAGTCTAAATATTATTTTATTTCCATTCATTTGCTGTCTTATTATTTATTTATTTATTTATTTGTATTGGTTGTACCTTTGTTGAAGGTTGTGTGTCAGGGCCGGCAACACGGCACGTAAAAATCTACTGCCAATCATTAGCGGACCAGAGTTCCGCTGTGGCGACCCCTAACCGGGAAAAGCCGAAAGACACAAACAAACATTTATTTGTATTGGTTGACAGGGTAAGTTGGATGGTCATTTGACCCTATATAGCCACAACCTGGGCTATATAGTTTAGGAGTAAAAACAGGTGCAAACAGTACTCCATCCATAACCCCTTTTCTTCATTTTTGCACATGTGATTGGGTGTCACATCAACAGTGATGATCATCTAGTGCCTAACCCTGCTGAGTTTGCTCTTTCATGCCACATACACCTGCATGGCCACTCATACCTACAGCCAGTTTAGTGTGTCCATTCCACCTACTGCATGTCTTTGGAATGTAAGAGAAAACTGGAGCAGCCAGAGAAAACCCTCTGGAATACAGGTAAGACATGCATATTACACACACAAGGCATCCCAGCTGAGAATCAAACCAGATAACCCCTAGCTGTGGGGTGACAAAGCTGCCTGCTGTGCCGCTGTGCCACCTGTCTGTGCTAACATTGCAAAACAGCATCTAACACACAGTTATGTCAGAACAGTGCATTTACAAATGACAGTTGCATCAAATTGGCAAACAGCAGTCTTGAACACTTGATACAGACATTTGGTAATAGTCCTATATATGAGAACATGAGAATATGACATCATTTACATAGGCTGCACAAGTTATACATACCCAGTGCAACATGATGTGACATCTCAGGAGGAAACAGGTTACACTGGGGATCTAATACAGCTTGTTTACAATATAGATGCATGGATAAGTTGCTGTGTTAGGTAACCCCAAAACTATAAACATCAGTCAATGACTGCTAGGAACATAGAACCAATATTAGGCGAGAGACCACAGGGACAATAATAGGCCTAGCTATATACATCTTTAAGTAGAAACTTTTAAAAAGTTCTTGCCACCCTTTATGAGTTGCTTAATAGAGCCTACCTCCCAAATCAAGTAGGGCCATACATAATAACCTGGTTTAAATTAATGTCGGGGTATGTCGTGTCATGAACAGTAATTTCTGCAAACATCAAAAAGAGTGCTGTTTGCTGAAATTACTTTCACCGATAGTGGCATTTGCTTTTTTCTCCATTGTTGTGTGATCTCTGAGTTTGTAGTTACAGCAAACAGTTTTCATTTTTTTCCTGTTTGTTGAAATTACCTTTGATAACTCAACATGAATCCATTTATGTCTATCCTTCCAGTCATCAAGACTAGCATTAAAGGCAGACAAAGTGGTACTTTGCTTGACCGGTAGTGGTAAGTTATTCCATGGGCTGGGGGTATGCTGAGTTATCCCTCCAGCAAGTCTTGTTTATTTGTTGGTGTAAATTTAGATCCCTAATATGAGTATTTGTAGAGCCACTGATTTTACTAAGAAATAGGAGGTCAAACAGGACTGGGTTTTCATGACTTGAAAAGTGAGGCTGCTGATTATAACAAGAGTTGTGATAATCTGTCAGGATAGTTAAAGGATTGAAGGCCTTTACTTTTTTTTTTTTTTTTTTTTGTTAAAAGTCATTGGGACCTTTTCGTTTGACCCGATATGCTTGGATTTGTACATACCATAAGTGGCTTTGTATTCAATGACGGATCTGATAAGGGAAGAGTACAGCGATAGGATGATTTCTTTAGATACTGAAGATTTTCCCTTGCAAATTAAGCAGACCAGCTAGAAGGATTTCCTGATTATGATTGAACGAGAGTTGTTCAAATAAATTTCCAGATCTCTTATGACCATTTCTATTTGAAGGCAGCACCAGGTTCCTGAAAATTTAGTTTATCCTATAATTACTGTGGAAGTAGGAACAACTTTTTTGCTGAATGCTACAATGCTGCACTTCTTGCATTTTCCACTGAACAGTTTTCAGTACATTAGGTATTTGCATATTCCAGACCTTTTCGGAGCAGTTGTATATCGGCTGATGAGTGGTAACAGTGCTCAGCTTGTAGTCATTGTCATACTTAATAAATTACACTAGGGATATTGGCTTGGATGTCCGCAAGATAAACACCAAACAGGAGATAGCCCAACACTGAGCCCTGCAGTACTCCACTAGTTACATTTTATGTTCAGGGAGGGAACTAGCAACCTTCACTATTTGGTATCTGTTGGATAGCCAGTTTGCAATACAGCAGACAATGCAGCAGTTTACATTATGTTTTCCTAAGTTTTCAGTGGTACCAAAGAAATTTACTAGGGTTAAGAGATATGAACTGCCCTTCACAAAACTCAACCGAGTGGAGTATAGATCAGTTAAATTGCTTATGTCTGCATAAATGAGTTCTGCTATGATATGTTCTTTATGAAATAGGAGTATGTGGTAGTGGAGAAGGAGTAGGTTTTGTCTGGTGTCCTGAAGGCAGAGATCTTTTAGACTGTGTTCTAGGAGATGTTGGCAAATTTTTCTTTACAGCCTTAGCATACTTTATAGGCTTAGTGGTGTATTGTGATTGGTTTAGTGTTGTGAGCATATGGTGCTTACCAGTAGTGGACTGATATGAGAAGGTTTCCTCCATGTTGTACTGTCAGTTGGTAGAAACAGTGAACATTAACATTTAATAATAATTAGGCAGTTGCTGCACTGTCTCAGAATGCCTAATGTAGTTTGACTGGCCACATATGGGGTGAGAGATAACTGATGAGCCATGTTGTCACAGAGTTGATGGCAAGGATTGGTTGTAGTACTGTGAATGGAAGGAGACTACTACAGAAATCCTGAAGATTTAAGGATTAGGTATTTAGGTTGATACTCTGAAGTTTGGTTAGATTGTGGCTAATATATCAGTGCTTTGTGAAAAGACAGAAATAGGTTTGCCAACAATGATAAACAGTAGTGATTTACCTATTGGCTACTATCGAGCTATTACTAGTGCTGGTGTCACTGCAGCTGCATTTATCTAAGAATCAATATCACTTTGCTCCTTCTCCCCCCAGGAGCAAAACAACAGCAGTAGTCCCAAGCAGATTCATGAATAGCTTGTTGGCTACCAGTGATTGGTAGTCTTGTCCAGATGTTTGCGATTTTAAAAATAAGATGGAAGGAAATGGATTAATACTCTGTTTATTGCAGTGTGAACTAAACAGTATGAAGACATGAAAGAGAAGGTAACTGAAGTTTTAACAGTGTAACGGGAGGTCTTGCTAGTCTGGCATACTTCTGCTCACTTATATGAGCAGACATGATGAGTTTGGGAGGAGCTTGCAAAACTAAAATGTATGTATTTAGTCAAGTTTCTTAAAATTTTGTAGGTGTTCAGTCTGATATATGGCAAAGTGATCTCCAGCCATTAGGAATGGATACACTAAAAGTACTATATTTATTTATATATGTATTTATTTTGTCATTTGTTAACTGGGTGTGTCCGAATGAGCCAAGGCACATTTTCAGAGGAAGTTCGAGGGGAATAGCCCCAGTAAGAATACAATCAAATCAGAGTTACAGAATTAATTGTTTAGTACAGGATAAAATATATTAACAAATAAAAACTTAAAAATACATGGAAAACTCCAGTCATAACAGAGACTGTAAATACATGGTAAATTAATGGTATATGAAGTTCATTTAGTGCCAAGATTATCTGGCAGCTCTGGTTCAGAAGATCTAAGTGAAAAGAGTACATACTTATCAGTGACACAGTTTACACTTGTGTATTGAGAGCAGAGTATGGGCAGTGCACTGCTGTATGTAGGCTTACATTTGAGGGGCTATAAACTGGCCAGTAATCAAGGAGCCTCAATCCTCACCACTGACACTGGTGAGAGATGGTCACTAAAACCAGGAATGGATTTACACTGTATTTTCAGATGTAGCTCTCTGTATCAAGTACATTTTCCCTTAAAACACACAGGGAGCATGCTCCAGACCTGTGACTGGACTATCTGTCTCTCGAGGTCCCAAACAAGACTCACTTTGTAGCACCATGTCGCAGTTTCAAGTAGCTGACACACCCACACCTGGCTGTTTGTTCACACACACACACACACACACACACACACACACACACACACACACACACACACACACACACACGCACGTGCACACTCCTGGTAAAGGCTAGCACAGATTTACTAGCTGCACCCTTCTGCCCAAACTATAAGGTAGCCACACTGCCACCAGTCAACCACTCTAAAGCTGTTACAAGGGTATCCAATTAAACAGTGAGTAAGATCAATACTAATATAAATGGTAGAGTGTAATCAAAGCAGCAAGGCTTTTTGGAGTGGCCAAGGCATCATTAAAATAAACACAAGTACTGTCATGATGTTAAAAGTATTCTCTAAAAGACCAGCCACACTGAAAGGTATAAAAATATTTAATAATTAATAATAAAATAACAAACATGAGAATTGTAAATATATAAGTACAATAAACACCAGAGTTTCATTCACATGAGAAATAAAAATAACACTGTTGGATGGATTCACACAGATATAGAAAAAAAACAATACTTAACTAAACTTGATGTATTTCCTGACTGTCTAACAAATAACTGTTTTCTAGCTAACTTAATTAATACAGCAAGGCAAGATGAGATGCTGAGATGCTGAGATGCTTACTTCCATAAGGCAAGGTGATGAGCTTCTAACTGACTGAACTGAACTTACTTTGATAACTGTCATAGATATTTGTATCAGGTTCCAAAGAAAACAAAACAAAACAAACTGCTGTGTGAGTTCAATCCTCTCAGTGCTGGTTATATACCTAAAGTCCACTCTTCAAATTTTCCCTTAAAACTACCTTCCTCGAACTATACTACTGATCTAATCAGCGTATCCTATAATTAAAAAGATCATCTCTACTTGACTCCAAGTAGACTATTCTCTATCTGTTAAACGTAGCACTTGCTCCTACAGTACTTATTACCTTGATACGGCACTCTTGTCATAGATAGTACCCCAAAAAGGCAACCCCCCATTTCTCGGTCACCCACGTCCCCGGAATCTTTTAAAGTTTTTGGATCAGTTGCTAGTGTCCTCTCCTGCTCAGCTGGTGAACCTGGGAATATTGAGGGAATGTTACAATCGCCGCATGTACCTGAACAACCCTCTCCCTCCCACAAAACACAAATACATGAGAGATGCAACTACACGGCCAAACTGGAGGCTGAGCTCTCTCAACATAGGACTGGCAAGACCAGTCAGGAGGAGAAGGTTACCACACACACTATAGACCCAGTCTCACATATTACCATTACAACCTCAAATCATACACATAAACACACAAAGACATACCACCAAAGCAGACACCCAAACAACCACCACCTCAGAACACAACACCTGCAACACATAGACCTCACAGTCAGAGTGTCAAACAGTCACAGCCCTTAAGGCCAAACACAATGCCAGACACACTAGTCATTGGTGACTCCATAGTCAGACACACTGCACCAGACTGAGTAAGGAGAAGGTCACAGTAAGCTGCCTGTCGGGCGCTAGAATCCGCCACATAACGCAAGCACTCAGGTCTCTCAACAGCAGGTACAAATATGATTCAGTCATTGTCCACGCTGGTGTAAACGACCTGAGACGACCTCCTTGGACTACATGAAAAGAGACATTGAGGAGCTCTCTGATTATGTAGCCCAGACAGGTATGACCCTGACCTTGAGCAGTATCCTACCTTCACCAAGAATGATGCCACAATACAGAGATAAGATGATCAGCTTTAACAATTGGCTTAAACACTGGTGTCATTCAAAGGGGATCCAGTGTCTGTCTGCCTGGGATGACATGCTGGACAAGCCAAGGGCGGCTTGCACCTGTCACCCTGGGATTCCGGATATTGGCAAAGGCTCTTGCCACCCCATAGTGCCTTTTAGGCAAGGCTCAAATTCTAAACCTACCACCAACACAAAAAGGAAAACTATGGTAATGCTGCTCAATGCCAGAAGTCTAAATCTCAAAATGCGAGGCCCTTCTCAGTATGGAGAACATCGATGTCTGTGCTGTGACAGAAACCTGGTTCAAGGCTCCTGAGAGCACCCCGCTATCAGGTTTTACCTCATATCATGCCCGCCCCAAAATCTGGACAATACCAAGAAAGGAGGGGGTATCCATATTCATCAAGGACACCCACACCTCAAGACTGGTGGCAACATACGATGCATCGGAGACCATCCAGGTGCAATTAACCATAGGCAAGACTGCTCTGCAAATTGTAGCATGTTACAGGCCACCCTCACAAACTCAGGAACCTCACATGGCCTTCCTGAAAACACTAGAGGGATAAATGTATCACCAAACACCATCATACTAGGTGACTTCAATTACCCTAATATAGACTGGGAACACTACTCAAGCCCAAACACCCTAGCCCCAAAGTTTCCTGAATTCATAAACTCAAATGCCATGGAACAACTAGTCACCATCCCCACAAGAGGAGATAACATACTTGATCTCATCATCACGAACATGGGAGCACAATGTTCAACACCGGAGGTGTACCCTCACTGGTGAGATCAGACCACAAACTAATCGCTGGAGGTCCTCATCCCACCCCCACCTGAAATAAAAGACCACAGTAAAGAACTTCTCAAAAGACTTCACACTTCTAAAGACTAGTGTGGTCTCCTTTAAGGCCCCGAGCTGGCGGAAAACATTACTCAAGCCGCTGAATCACTTACAAATGCCTTCTACCAGCACCTGCAGGACTGCATGGATAAGGCAATCCCAAGCAAAACAAAGACTCTTTGTACCAAAGGCAAGCATCCAGTCTGGTGGACCCCAGCCATAAACAAACTCTACAACAAAAGGAGGAAGCTACTACAAGATAGAGCAAAATCCTTAAAAGGTAAGACACCTTGATCACTATAAGTAAAACTAAGAGCTCTCATAAAATCATCCAAAGCAAATTTCGAGAAAAAATAGCTAATGACTCAAAAGACAATCATAAGGCCTTCTTTAGCTATAAGAAACCTGGGAGGAAACTCCCAGATATGCTCAGAGCTAGTTCAAAATGATGTGAAGATTACTGATCCTACAGACATTGCCAACATACTGGCTGACAGGTTCAGTGCAAACTTCTCCCCTCCCCAAAAGGAGAGATATCTATACCAAACGATTGCAGCCCCCAAACATCTCCAGCCCAAGTGAGAACTGCTCTCTCCAAAAAACACAGCATCCATGGGACCTGATGGTGTCCCGGCTGTGTGCTCCATGAACTCAATGAGGAATTAAACCCACAGCTAGGACAGCTGTTTAATCAAAGTCTTACCTCTGGAACTGCAACTGTGGTACCACTTCACAAAGGCGGTGCCTCCACCGACCCTGGAAATTACCGGCCCATTAGCTTGACAAGCCTTATCTGCAAAGCCATGGAGAGGATCATAATGGACCTCATAAATAAAGACATAGGGAATTTGCAGACTTTGGATCCAACCCAGTTTGGCTTTGTCAAAGGCAGATCATGCCTTTTAAACTTGGTTGACTTTTAAACAGTCACCAAAGCCATTGATGAGGTCCATACAGCCTACCTCGATCTGGCTAAGGCCTTCGATACAATACCCCATTCGGGTATCATTGAAAAACTCATCAGCTTAAATGTCAACCCATACATCACAAGATGGGTTGCAAACTGGCTGAGTGACAGAACCCACAGGGTCAGAGCTGCTGGCGCCATGTCAGACTCAAAGCCTGTCACAAGTGGTGTCCCACAGGGCACAGTCCTGGGCTCTTGTTTGCATCTACTTTTCCAAGTACAAGCAAACACAGGAGGGTTATGGCTGACAAAGTTTGCAGATGACTGCAAACTCCATAGTAGAAAACATCTGACACAGATATCCTTCAGAAGGGTCTCAGAAACGGATAACTGGTGCCAGAGCCACGGCCCAAAGTTAAATGCCAAAAATGCATAGTCATACCCTTCGGGAAAACAAGGTTACCCCTAGCTACCAAATAGGTGGCAATCCACTGAGCACAGAAGAAGTTATCAGGACCTGGGGACCCAGGTTGATAGTAGTCTGTCATTCGACACCCATGTAGCTAAAGTAGTTAGGAAGACCTTCTACATTGCCCACCTTATCATGAAGGGATTCTCATCTAGATCAAGGGAGGTCATAGTCTCCTTTACTCATCACTCATCAGACCAATGATTGATACAATGCCCCATTCGAATGTATCTGACCCGACACTTGCAGCAGCTGGAGGCCACAAAGTTCCTCACCAAAAGGATAAAGGGTCTCAAAATCTGTCCTATGCTGCCCGACTGAAAGAACTCCAGCTCTATTCAGTCGCCACCGCTTGCTCAGAGGTGACCTTTGCCTAACATACAAGGCCATGTCAAACTCAGATTTGATGAATATGCTTCACCTCAAAAATCTAGATCCATCAGAGCCACAAGGGCGGAGACTTAAACCTTGACACGGCTATTAATAGGACGTGCTGGAGGATAGATTCATCACCCAAAGACTCCTATGCTGTGGAACAAAATCCGGTACATGTGAGGCAGAGCACTGCTGGCCTTGTTCAAGAGAAATCTTGACCAATGGATGGGAGATCGCAGATATACCCCAGGGATTACCTCAGTGTCACTGCTCGACAGAGGCACAGAAAAATAATGGGTATAGTTCCCCATACTAAAGGGGTGGCCTAAGCCACAAAACGATGGGCTAGGCTTGTAAATGCCCTCGGGCAGATAGCCTAGTATGAACCTATGAACCTATGAACCTATTTATCAGGTGACTCTGGTACAATACACACTCAGAGCTTTGCTAAGATCTGTTGCAGTATCTGAAAGATATATAACAATTTCAAAAACTTCTGTTCTTCCCTTCCAGAATTCTTTGTTTAAACAGAAACATTTAATCAGCTATAATAACACAGTTGATACATTTTTAACACAAGCATCTGTACAAGTCAATTTGATAGTCAAATGACACAAAGTTATTTACAAAACTCCAGCTAACTATGTTGGCATGTGTGTACACATACACTGCCGTAGTCTCCCTGATACAGATGCCAATACATCACATCATCACACAAACAACATGTAGTAAGGAGCTGCTGCAGTGAGTTCCTGCCATGTAGCTGCTATCCAGCAATATTGCTGCAAGCTATGCATTTGATCGGTTTGGATAAGTTAAGCCCACTAAGGATACTGGATCCAAATAGCATGGAGGACAGTAGGAGAGACTGTGTTACCTTTAGTTATGACTTATAATAATAAAAGAATGTAATCCTGGACAGATGGTTATGCTTTATGTTCAGCTTTTTGGACAGCAGCATGCTGTGCTCAGAGTATATCAGTTCCAAATTAAGTGTATACCCCAAGTTATAAGTTTGGGTACAAGTCTGAAGGGAATCCAACTTTGTAAGTAAGTCTTGAAGTCTTCTTTAGAATTACATAAAATTCCGTGGCCAGAAACATGCCTCTCTATAGTTATGTTGGTGATACATACCTATTTTCAGCTTTGATTTAACCCCTTCATGTGCTGACTACCTGTTTTGGAAGTATGTTCTTATTTTCAGGCTTATTTACCCATTCAGATGATTTTCTAAATCTCCTACCTATATTTTTGCTTAATTTTTGTCATTCAGTTTTTTAAAACTTGTGTTTCTGAGTAGTATCCCACAATCTTACTGGAAGTGGGAAATGTTATATGCTATTTTGTATTCAGATATTATGCTAAACAGGTGCCTGGATTTTTGGCTGGATGTACATACATTTCAAGAGCCATTGTATCTATTTTCAATGTTTGCAGGTTCAGAGGAAAGCCCAGAAAACATAAGCTAAGTTTGGTCTGCATTTATTCTGTGGAAAGTACTATGCAGCCCAAACTTAGTATTTTTAATGCTAGCTGCAGATTACATCAAATGTCCTTTTTACTGAGTGAAATTTATAACTGTACTATAGCACTTGCACATTAAAATGTTATTTGGAAAGAGGTAAATAGTGACATGGTTAAAACATTAATGTCAGAAATACAATAGAATAAATAAGACAAAAATAAACTGTGGTCAGAGTCCAAATAAGGTCACTAGATACTTCATTAGAAAGTTTAAACATGCAAACAGAATGCATTCAATGACTCTGTCCTATCAGTGGCACTGTTTTTATGTGTATTTACAGTGCACAGTGAAAAAAAAGAGAGATAGTAAAAAAGGAGAAATGTGTGTCAGTGTGTGTGTGTGTGTGTGTGTGTGTGTGTGTGTGTGTGTGTGTGTGTGTGTGTGTGTGTGTGTGTGTGTGTGTGCGTGTGTGCGTGTGTGCGTGTGTGTGTGTGTGTGTGTGTGTGTGTGTGTGTGTGTGTGTGTGTGCGTGTGCTTGCTTGCTTGTGCAGATATATTCATGAAAGGTATTAATCACTTGCTAGCCAAAAAAACAATTATGAGGGCAGCATTAGTTTAATAATAAATGAAGCTGATATCCAATAATAAAACAAGTAGGCATGTGGATTAGTACTGCACTTTGTTTTGCAATGCATTGTGCGCGTTGCTTTTTGCTAAATGAATGTGATTTTCATCATTAGATCACTGTTGCAGTAGCTTAGGCTGTATGGGATGTCTTGCCTAGGATCAGAGCAGTCAGCTGGCTTGACGGTCATTAGGGCACCATCCGTGCATCCTAGCCACAGTAGAGCTTGAAGAGAGCAGTATAAAATTGGTGGCTAGAGAACTAAAACTTCAGAGGTTTCTTGCCATTTAAGTGAGCTCTTCTTTGTGGGCTTTGAGTGATCAATGGCTGACTAGGGGTTCACCAAGACTAGGCATATAAGTACCCCATTGGGGAATACCTTCCAGTTTTTAATTTCTTGTCAAGAAAAGATGTTCTTTTTTTGTCAGAAATGTTTGCTAAAGGTAATAACTGGTGTTTATAGTGGTTGTCACTAAAACTTTTGCTTCAGCTCTGACATTTTAGGTCACATTTCGTTGCGAGAAGTGTTTTTCAAATTGATTTTTTTAAGAAAAAGTTTTAGCTTTTGGTCAAAACTTGCGGATAGAGGCTAAGACTTTAAGTTTTAGGAGTTGTCATTAAAAATGTTTATTTCAAACCGTATTTTTTTTTCTATCGGATTGTTTCACTGACTATCCTATAGCCTGCTACCCACTTGTCAGACTCCTTTGTCGATATGGTCCTAAGCCCCCGTGGGGAGTACATTATTATTTATCATATTTTGTGTGGAACAGTCTTACTTTTCTGTAAAAAAAGTAAAAAAAAATGTTAGTAGGAACTGGGGCAAGTGCGTTTGCCGGTTGTCACTAAAATATGTTATCTCAAAACTTTAACTTTTCCATCATGAGGTAAGACCAACACTCCATGGATTTGTTAGCCTGTGCTTTATTGTATGCAATCCTGTGTTTTCATCTAGCTATATGGAACATGCAGTTGTATTCCTAAGAATTTTGGATGATATATTTTTTTATATGGAAGAGTAGTATACTGCAATTTGATGAGTTTGTGAACTACCTAAACTCTATAACTGATTTTATAAAATTCAGACATACATATTCTCATGAATTAATTGATTACCTAGATGTCATTATTTCAAAACATAATGAGACATGTGAGTTTGACTTTAAATTGTACTGTAAACCCACATATTCAAACAATGTCTTACATTTTACCAGTAACTACCCAATGTGCCAAAAGAAAGGCTTGTTAAAAGGGCAGATGGTATTCACATTTATATTGATCTCCAGGGATGATCAATTTTTTATTGAAATTGATAACTTGTTAGTGATGTTTGGTGAAAGGGGTTACCCCCAGAAATATTATAACAGATTAGTAATGAAGTGATCCAAAAAAGGAAACGTAAGATAATTTTCCACTTTTGGGCATTGAAAAAGTAAACCCAGGTGGAGCTATGGAGAAAAGAGATGGTACATCAGACCTGAATAATTATGAACTTACTATGGCAATTAAATATGGAGTTGGAAGTAATCAGATTAGACAGGTTTTGATAAACATCTGGAAATATATAGAATATGACAAACCATGTAGAAAGGTATTGTGAAGTAATCCATGTTTTATTTATAAAAGACATCCCAATGTTAAAGAGAAACTGGAAATGGGGAATAATATAAATACATGTAATAGATCAAACATAGGGATGAGAAAGTGTGGGTTTTGCCCCCAGTGTAAATTTATACACGAGGGGCAGATATGTAGACTTAACACACTAAGTAGTGTGTTGAAGGTAAATGAGAGTGTCAACTCTAATACTACAGTAGTGGTGTATCTGGCGTTCTGTTATTCTTGCCATGCAAACTATGTGGATAAGACAGAACATGCATTGAAAATGAGAATCTATGAGCATATTTATGATATTAATAATTCCAATGCTAACAACACACTATTCAAGCACAAATTAATATGTAACAAGAATAAAAGGTTTTACTTTTTTGTGCTTGAGAAGGTTCCTGTAAATCCCAGTGGTGGTCCTTGGGAACACAAACTTAAATACAGAGAATTCTACTGGCAAATAAATTGAACACAAATACACCACCAGGTTTAAATGGCACTATTTCTATTAGTAGTGTGTTAAAGTTATGTGCAGCTAAGTTGTAATTTATTTAGTAAACATTTCAATATAAGATTTTTAAATGTATTTATTATGTATGTTGTACAATTTGTGTTATATATAAATGCTTCTTTTATTTTCTAAGTAAAATGTAAATATATGTACATGCACTCTTTAAATGTTAAGTTTGTTGCACATCTAACCATGACTAATTGCTGAATTGATTGTCTTAAAATGATTTTTTAATGTTATTTAAGCAGCTGTTTTTATTTTGTAGTTCTAATGGAGTTCAATTGTCAAGGATGGATGAAAGCACTTAACTCATTTTTATTAAACCCATTGCACGTTTTTACTGATAAAGTGGAATTCCTTTATTTTGCTACACATTTTATGTGAGGGTAATAGTGTGGACCAGGATGATCAATTTTTATTGAAATTGATAACTTGTTAGTGATGTTTGGTGAAAGGGTTACCCCAGAAATATTATAACAGATTAGTAATGAAGTGATCCAAAAGGAAGCGTAAGATAATTTTCCACTTTTGGGCATTGAAAAAGTAAACCCAGGTGGAGCTATGGAGAAAAGAGATGGTACATCAGACCTGAATAATTATGAACTTACTATGGCAATTAAATATGGAGTTGGAAGTAATCAGATTAGACAGGTTTTGATAAACATCTGGAAATATATAGAATATGACAAACCATGTAGAAAGGTATTGTGAAGTAATCCATGTTTTATTTATAAAAGACATCCCAATGTTAAAGAGAAACTGGAAATGGGGAATAATATAAATACATGTAATAGATCAAACATAGGGATGAGAAAGTGTGGGTTTTGCCCCAGTGTAAATTTATACACGAGGGGCAGATATGTAGACTTAACACACTAAGTAGTGTGTTGAAGGTAAATGAGAGTGTCAACTCTAATACTACAGTAGTGGTGTATCTGGCGTTCTGTTATTCTTGCCATGCAAACTATGTGGATAAGACAGAACATGCATTGAAAATGAGAATCTATGAGCATATTTATGATATTAATAATTCCAATGCTAACAACACACTATTCAAGCACAAATTAATATGTAACAAGAATAAAAGGTTTTACTTTTTTGTGCTTGAGAAGGTTCCTGTAAATCCCAGTGGTGGTCCTTGGGAACACAAACTTAAATACAGAGAATTCTACTGGCAAATAAATTGAACACAAATACACCACCAGGTTTAAATGGCACTATTTCTATTAGTAGTGTGTTAAAGTTATGTGCAGCTAAGTTGTAATTTATTTAGTAAACATTTCAATATAAGATTTTTAAATGTATTTATTATGTATGTTGTACAATTTGTGTTATATATAAATGCTTCTTTTATTTTCTAAGTAAAATGTAAATATATGTACATGCACTCTTTAAATGTTAAGTTTGTTGCACATCTAACCATGACTAATTGCTGAATTGATTGTCTTAAAATGATTTTTTAATGTTATTTAAGCAGCTGTTTTTTTATTTTGTAGTTCTAATGGAGTTCAATTGTCAAGGATGGATGAAAGCACTTAACTCATTTTTATTAAACCCATTGCACGTTTTTACTGATAAAGTGGAATTCCTTTATTTTGCTACACATTTTATGTGAGGGTAATAGTGTGGACCACGTTTGTTCTGTGTTATCTATTAGCATCTTGTCAGACACTTTTATCAGTAGACAGACTGTCTTGGTTTCCTGTGGGGACTCCCTTATAATTTATCACTTTTGTGAGGAAAAGCTACTTTTCTGTCAAAATGTGTTAGGGTGCGGAGTTGATATTTTTGGTGGTTGTTGCTAAAAATGTTTACCTCAGAGCTTAACTTTGCTGTCAGGAGATGACCAACTCTTCAAACCTCTGTTATCCACTTGTCAGACATATTTTGTGACAAGGACATGGACTCGATCATTCTATCAACAAGAGAAAAGATATCCAGGAGGCTTCAGTCTTGATTCTGGTTTCCTCTTCACTTCAGTCACTTATGGGTGACTCTATTGTGTCTGTTATTCCATGGACCACTCATCACTTTCCCTTGGACCCAGTGGTGCTGCTTCTGGGGAAGCCAGTAAGGGTTGGGAGGCAGGAACATCCTCAATGGCTGTTCAGCTGTTCTTTTTCAGTAAAGGAGAACTATTGTTGCTGCCATCAAAGAATGGACCAGGTAAGCTAAGCCACTGTAAGGAGTTTCATTCACAGGGAAAGGTCTGTCCTTTAAGCAGCTCTATATAAGGTAACATTAATTAGAAATCCTTCCTTTGTAGCTAAAGTTGTTTCAGAGTTTACAAGTGAGGCAGGGTAATTCATCTCACTGTTTTCTTCCCAAAACCAAAAAAAAAAAAAAAATGAGGGAAAATGAATTTTACACACTCAGGATGCAAACATTGTGGACTTCTCATCAGCTGTTTACTTCCAATGACAGTAAAGGAAAAGGAAAAATCAATATAAAAAGAGGCAGTTTCTGAATGATTGTATCATGGTATTGTTTTCTGACACTCTCACCATAACAAGACTCTTCTAGGTAAAGTTAGGGGCCACTCTACCAGGGTTTTGGATTTCTATGGCTTTTTATAGAGGGGTAGCCTCTAGAAATGTACTTAAGTCAGCAATTTGATCATCAGTGAACACCTTTATCAAACACTAGAAACTAGATTCCTTCTGTATGTCCAGAGCGGGCTTTGATAGGAGAATTCTCCAGGGGCTTGTGGACAGTTATCGTTTGATAGGAGAATTCTTCAGGGCCTCATGGACAGTTGCCCTTCTTCTACCTGTGTTTCTTTCTAAGTTCTAGTATTCATTCTATATAGCTTAGGCTACTGGAACATTGATCTAATGATGAGCATATTATGATTGTAAACTTATCTCAACAGAAGATGTTTGAATAGATTATTGTTGCATTAGTCATGCCCTCTCTCCATACACCTCGATTTTGCTATTTTTATGCCAGGATATAGGATTTTTATTATTTCTACTCTAATCTGGCAGACTCTAGCCTCTCTCTTCTGAAGCAAGAAAACTGTGAAGTTTTGGCATCAAAGACATAGATTTTATACAGCTCTTCTCAAGCTGTACAGGGGCTGAGCTAGGAGGCATAAATCTTTGGAAGCTGGCTGGCTGGTCCGATCCTTGGCAGGATGTCCCGTATAGCTTAAGCTACTGCATCACTGATCTATTTGAACATGTTGTTGTTGTGTCTTTCGGCTTTTCCCGGTTAGGGGTCGCCACAGCGGAACTCCGGTCCGCTAATGATTGGCAGTTGATTTTTATGTGCTGAGTTGCCAGTCCTAATGCACAACCTTCAACGAAGGTACACCCATTCACGCATGTCTCCACGCAGAAGACGCTCTAGCTGAGAGTCAAACCGGTCAGCGTCTTACTGTGAGAACATCTGATGTTAAATTTACTTACACGACTATACGTGGTAAGCGTTTGGTTATATTTCTAGACTGGCTCCTTGGAGTATTTAACAAATTTTGTCACAGTAGCTCACAGTGTACTGTCAGATATAATCTTATTTTTGTTTTTAATTTCAGAAAGACAGATTTCATATATACCATGAATACTGCAGCAATCATGAAAAAGCTCAGAAGCTACTTCTTGAACTGAACAAATCAATAAATGTGCGCACCTTTCTTCTGGTAAGCTGGCGGGCCTTTCTTTATTACTCTTTTAGTATGATACGTGTCAAACACGGTTGTGTACAAAATAAGTGGTGCAAGGACTGTTGCATAAAATGTAAATTAACGTAGATGTCACTAGGGAATCATTTTCTGCTGAGTGAATACATATCATGCTTTTAATAGTCTGCATTATTTCTCCAAGATATCACTATGAAATTAAATTTGACCCTTCTAGATGTTCCTCACATGTTCTGCACACAAACCACTTCAAACATATTAACTTAGTTCTTAACTTTGAAAATATATTGCACTGTAAATAGATAGGAAAGATCTTGGCTTTAAAGTGGTTGTTTTAGGCTTATTCATATCTTTGTCTGTACTGATATATATATATATATATATATATATATATATATATATATATGAGGAAGAGAAGAGTATGATTGGGTTTTGAGCAGCTTGTTATCTGTTTGAGGTAAGAATGTCAAGAAATTCCCCTCAAGAGTGAAACTACTTCCAGAAAATCCATGTAATGTTCCTTCAAAACACCCAAACATCTATAATAAAGTCTAAACAGATAAGGACAGCTGAGGGACATTAAATGGATGACAGGAAATTGTCATGGATCGTGCACTGGTGGGGTTTGTATCCCACTACTTCCTACCAAAATCCCAGCAGAGTATGGGATATTCAGGGGTACGGTCTTTGGATCTGCTGCACTGCTCCAAATAGGTGTACTGAACAACAGAGGTATGGTCTCTAGAGTAACACTATAAAAAAGCAAAATTGCACACAAACTTGATTCAGCAATCACTCTACCAAACACAACCTGGCCCTAAGAACATAACAAGAATATGCAATGCTGTCCTGGGTATGGGCTTCCAACATCCACACCTATAATAGGCTGCACACTAGCCCCTGACAGAGATTAGACTTTGACCTAGTAGCCTAGACCCATTTCTCACTACTGTCTCTGTGAATCACAGTGTCTTCCAGTGCTCTTTACACATGGTAACTACTTTGCAAACAAATTATTTCCACGGACACACACACACACACACACACACACACACACACACACACTGACATACACTGACACACACACACACACACACACACACACACACACACACACACACACACACACACACACACACACACTGACATACACTGACACACACACACACACACACACACACACACACACACACACACACACACACACATAGAGTCTCTGCTGTACCTCAGTTTCATGAGCATTTTGATTTTCAACCTTTTGTGGTTGATGCAATGTCATTTGGCTTTTTTGGCTGTACAGCATTATGAATGTAACCCAAAAGCACAGATTTTGAATGTTTCGACTGTTTGTGAGATACTATAAATATTTTATTTTTGGCTAGATGCACTCAGTGTGTAGCCTTCTTTGTAGGCAAGTGTTACAGGAGGCTGATAGGACTGGTGAACATTGATATATGTATATATATATATATATATGTGTGTGTGTGTGTGTGTGTGTAGTTAGAGATATAGATGTATATAGTGAATGCGTGTATAGAGAGCTAGGGGTTGGAAGTTGGTATAATGGTTAAGCTGTTTACCTCACAAACACAAGGTACAGTGTTTGATTCTCACCTTTAAAGGGAAATTGACTAGACTTAAAATGGCCCACAAAGGCATTTAACTATGAATTACAAACACTTGAAAAAGATCAGGAGGTCCAAAAGCTTGGTGTTTTATTGTTTTACACTGAATAAAGTTCCATAGTTGTCTTTGAGCCAGTGACTTTTGTTTGCTTAGAATGAAGCTCTCAGCAGACCAGTGAATCTATATACCTATCCACATCTGTGGTAACACGCTTTGGTTAGTTTTGAAAGGATAAGGTCAGAAGTTATGTTCCTTTGTAATGTTGATAGTCTCACTCACCATGACATAATAGGTCATCACTCTAGGAGAATGTTGGAGTAGAGCCATTGTTCTTATACATCAATAGGCACCATTATGATGCTTTGGGCATCTAGTGAGGGGCCCCTATTTTGCCTCCTGTGGGAGGTGCAATGTGCACAAATAAGTAGGAGGATGGCCTGAGGCAGACCATAGACAGGCTTTAGAGATTTATGTCTCAAATGCCTTTGAATGCCTGGAAAACCCCAAGGATGGGCTGGTGGCTGTAGCTAGGTATAGAGAAGTTTGGTCTTTCTGGCTCATTTGATGGACTGTGACCCTCTCACAGACAAGCAGCCTAGACAGTAGAGGGACATTATCTTGCCTTCTGTATGTCATTAGAGAGGTAGCATGGTCTTACTTCCATGGGATTTTATCCTGTGAATAATCATGTGGCTGACCGACTATGTGATTCTTCATGTGTCCAAGAAGGCACAGGAACAGGAATGCATATTGCACCAGTCTCGCAGAATGTTTAACTCAGTAGCTGGCCATTAAGATTGCTATGATGCCTGTAGTAAAGAGTCACATAAAACACACACGAAAGGTCCAAGAAGTACAGAGGAAGAAATAAAATTGTATGTCTGGGGTCTCAGTGTACAATATTTTTATTTTTTACGTCACAAGGTTGTGACCATTTACTAAAAATATATATGTTTTGAACTTCACAAGAAACAGGAGCCCATTTGGTGCAAAGTGGACTGAGATGAAGAAAACTGTCCTTTTTAGAAAGGTAGAGCTCCTGAGCTTGCTTGTTCCTATTCAACAGCAATTTTGAAAAGCATGCGTGATGCTTTTCAAAGGTGCCTGTAAAGCAAAGCTGGTGGCAATCCTGTGACAAAATGTGGAACACATCGTTTGTAATATAAATGGAAAACTCATCCCTAAGGTTATTCTGTGTCATAGTTAAAAGGGAGCATTTATTCATTAATTGGACATCAGATGGTTGCTCTTTCTCACTTCACACAGCCTCTGCTTTCACCTGTGGATAAGTTCATGCATTCCTTGCAGACTTACACCTGATGAGAAAATAGAGAAGCTCAGCCACTCACCCAGTACTGGTGGTAGATTAACAATGCCCAACATTAAGTGGTGTTTCCCTACATATCTCCCGTGAAAATTTGTGATCACCCATCTAGACATCCGGACTGATTGTAAAGGCTGACAGGGAAGTTCTTTGCTTGATATGTCTGCTATGTAAGGGCTGCCTGTTGCAGAAGTGAGACATATGTTATGTATCTGTTACATCTGATGTCATTTATTTGTGGTAGTATGAGGTTAGGGATTTGTGGTAGCATGTGGTTAGGGATTTGTGGTAGCATGTGGTTAGGGATTTGTGGTAGCATGTGGTTAGGTCTCTAGAATGGGTGTTGTGCTTTACCACTGGTTCTATTCAGACAATGGATTTGAAAGAGTACTGAGTCATTCATGGAAGGCTAAGCAGAGGAGTCTGCAAGACAGGGCTTTTAGTCTTATCAGGGCAGCTAAGGGTACTGAGAGCTGCAATCTTTTTGAAGAGAAAACACTGAGGTTTCTCAAATTGCTTTAACAAGGTACACGCCAAAAGGTTCATCGTATTCAGCGGTGGGCTTAATAAGTGGTTAATAAAGTGTGACTATAATTTCTTTGGACTTTGGAGAGATATCAAAGAGAATAAGGTGTAGGAAGTAGAAGCATTTTCTAAACACCACAGAGATATGGAGGTCAAAGGTGAATCTGTCATCAGTACGTGTACCTAAGACCCTGATGACTGTGTCAGAACTTTGCAGAATGTGATCTATATGGTAAGCAGCAGTGATGCTAAATTTACCAACGGAAACAATGCTGCATTTCTTGTTGAGTGTAAGCCCATCTCTAGTACATCATGCATTTGTTTGTTTCATCCCTTGTTGCAGAATTTAAGTATCAGAATTTGATTCAATAACCATCCTCAGTTTGCAACCATCTGCAAACTTGGTTAGCCATAGTGCCTTGATATCTGCATTTATATCAGAGAAATATTTATCACAGAGTAGGGGAACCCAGAAGAGAGCTTTATGGGGCACAACTGATGACATATTCCAGTCTAGAGCAAATATCCCTGACCTTAACAGTATGGGTTCTGGCAGACAATATGCAGCAAACTACGCATGGGTTAATGTTGTGTTGGAAGAGTTTCATAGTAATTCTACCATGAGGATAGCGTCAAAGGCCTTGGCATGGTTCATAGGGACAGAGTGTTCAGTATGACCCTTATCCATGGCCTCAGTAACCCTTTCAAAGAACTCAAGCTAGGTTGTGTAGGCATGATCAAACTGGTGGGGATCAGTGGATATAAAGTCATCTATATCATTGTGTATTAGTTCAGCTAAAACATGCACTGTAACATTACAAATAATAGTAGTAAAACTAATAGACCTGTATTTACCAGAGTCAGTTGGAAATGAGGGATGTTTCATAATAAGGATGAAATATTTGTGTTAGATCTTTACTCCATTTCCCTTAGTCTGCCATGTAAAAAGAATTGGAGTCTCAGCACAAGAATGCCAGTGTCATCCCCCTTGAAGAAAGATAGGTTAGGAGTGTAAAACTGTGTCTCTTCTCCTTTTGAGCAAATGCGGAATCTAGAAAGTTGCAACTGCCTGGGCAGCCTGGGTTTGTGCAGAAAAGCTATTTGTCAAGTCTATTTTTCCAAAAAGGAGAAGTGTGTAAGGTAGAGACTAGAAAAGGAAATAAAGTAAAAAGAAACATTAGTGTGACTGATTTATCCTAGGCTGTACTTTTTATTTTATTTTATTATTTTTTTTTTGTTTATGCTTCAGTTAAATGAAACATTGCTGAACACCATCTAAATTTCATGAACAATAACAAAAAAAACTCTGACCCAGAGCTGCTAGATATGCTATACCTAAAGAAATCCCAATCCCTCCGTGCCACACGCTCCAGAGACCTAAACCTCATTACCACAATAAACAGAACATGCTGGAGAGACAGGTTCCTAACCCATGAACCTCCCATACTCTGGAACAAACTTCCCATTCACGTAAAACAGAGCACTTCACTGGCCCTCTTTAAGAGAAATCTTGACGAGTAGATGGGCAATAGGAAGTTGTCCCTGGGGATCACTTCAGTGGCCTTGCTTGACAGGGGCACTGGGAACAAACTTGGGGCAGCATGATGCCAGGGAATCTTCTTGGGCTAGGCTTATATAGGCTACAGGACCATTAGCCTAGTACACACCTATAAAAACCCACTTTAAACAAAATGTTGTCATGATATAATAATCCATTAAGGAGGATTACTGTTGGATTTTTTCCCTCTGGTTATTGTGTTTATTCCTTAGGCTTTACTGTATTGACCAAATTTGCCTGTCAGAGTTTAATACTATAATAACCATTAGCTCTGTCATAGAGCATGATTATAGTCTTATTTGTGTTACTTAAGGGAAAAGTTTGTTTATACACTGAAAGGGATATGTCTGCTCTAGAGGCAACATGGGTGCTGAAGTTGGGTGGCTCTTAATAAAATTGCTTCTAATGTGACAGTAACTGACTTTTAAGGTTTTTTTTTAATTCAGAATATTTTTAGCAGTCAAACTCTAAATCTCTTAAAAGTAATTTTCTTGTTCTATGTATGCTTATTTATCAGTGAGTCAGGTTTCAATGGATGCAAAAGTGTCTTGGGTAAGAGCAAGGAGTTCTTGGATGCTGTGGGCAGTGGTAATAAGGGTTGAGTCATCAGCATATTTTAAGAGTGCGGAGAGGTTGCTAGCAGAGGATAAACTGTTTGTAAAATATTGAACAAGAGAGGACCCAATATAGAGCCTTGGGGCGCCACTGATGTTAACAGGAAGAAATGAGGAGGTGACAGTTTTCCAGCGTATAGATTGTTTTCTATTAGATAAGAAGGTAGAAAACCAGCTTAAAGAGGGGGTGACGAGATGAAGGTCAGAGAGTTTAGTTGTCACGGGCTTCAGCTACTGTTTGGGTGAATGAGAGTAGAGCTGTTGATGTACTGTGGTAGGGACTGAAGCCATGTTGGGTGGGAGTAAGAAGGTTATTATCTGGCAGGTGTTTTAAGTAGCTGAGTGTGGACACACTTTTCGAGAATTTTGGAAAGGGGGGATAGTATAGCAATGGGACGATAGCTGGATGGGTCAGTGGAGTTTCTTCCTTTGTGAAGAGGGATTGTGTAGAAGGATTTCCATACATGTGGGACAAGATATTCAGTAATAGAATGATTAATAAGGAGAGAGACAGGGTAAGTGATAGCACTGGCAGCAATGTTAAGAAAGTAGGAAGGTAGATTGTCAACAGAGGGAGAGCAGAGCTTAAGTTTATTTAGTTGAGATTTGATGAAGGCAATGGGAACTGGTTGTAGAGAGAATGTATTGGAGGAAGGAGGACTGGGATGTAAAGATAGAGAGGAGACAGTAGAGCTATTTGGAGTTAGTTTTTTGGATTGTTTCAATAATATTTAAAAGAGCAGCAGTCTCTGAGGCAGTATTGAGAGGGAATGGTTTGAGGGTAAGAGGATTACCAGGGTGGAGGATTTTATTTATGTTAGACCAAAATTTTTTAGGGTTGTTATGTGGGCTACTTTGGTTGGAGGCAAAGAAAGTTTTTTTTTTTGTCTCTGATAACTAGTTTTTTTACACCTGTTTCTAAGTTCCTTGTCACTTTGGAGTAAGGGAGGAGCTTTATTTCTGGCCCAGGTTTTCCAGACAGCATCCCTCTGATGCATGATAGAGCATGTTTGCTTAGTTGAGCAAGATTTTACCCTGATTTTCCTGGAAGGTGCCATGGTGTTTAATACATCTAGAAATACAGTATTGAAAGAGGTTACAGCATCATTAAGGGGGAGGTTTTAAGGAAGGACCAGTTTATGTTTGACAAAGTGGAGATGAAATTGTCTGGATTGAAGTGAGTCAGATCACGACATTCTCTGTAAAGGTGTTCTTTGGGAGATTGTTGGGAGTATCTATGGATATAAATAGGGGAATGGTCGCTTAGAGAGTTATGGAGAATGCCGGGGTTATGGTAGAGACAAGGGTCAGAAGTACGAATCCAGTCTATTATAGATCCTGAAGTAGAGCTTTTGTTGTACCTGATAGGGGAAGATATTAGTTGGTGGAAGCCATACAGACTGAGACTATGAGTAGGAGTTGAGGAAGAAAGAGTGGTCCAATCTATATTTATGTCGCCAAGTAAAATGGTTTTGTAAGAAATGTTTAGGGTGAGCCAGGAGAGAAAGTTTTCAAGGATAGGGATGTTGTCCCCTGGGGGAATGTAGATGGATGCAATGGCAATTTTTTTATAGGGGTTAAGGTGACAGTTTACTATTAGTATTTTAGCAAGAGCAAAGTTAGATATATAAAGTGAGAGTGGAGAGAGAGTAAGGTGATTGGAGTAGAGGATAGCAATACTTCCACCTCTTTTATTTGCTCTGTCTGCACGGAAGATATTGTAGCCTGAGGGAAGGATTTCTGAGTTAGAGATTTGAGGTTTTAACCAGGTTTCTGAGAGGGTTAAGATGTGGGGAGATTTGAGGTCAATCCATGAGTGCAAGTCTGTAGTTTTGTTAACAATGCTTTGGATATTTAGAGAGAAAATAGTTAGGGATTTAGAAGATGAACTGTGGATATTGGGCATTGTCGAGGGGGTTGAGATGGGGGGGCTGTTCGCTTGTAGGAGGTGGTGATAGGTGGTCCAGGGTTGGGGTGGATGTTGCCATCCAGCAGTAGTGCATCAATTAAATCAGTCAGTAAGGAGAGTAGGCCAAGTGTACATGGAGTTATGGGTTTTGTAAATGTGGAAAGTGAAACATTAGGATACGTCTTAATTGAATAGTAAGCGGTAGGAGAGATAGAAAATAGGTGAGGAGAGATTAGAATTGTGTGAGGGTAGCTATAATGGTGGTGGTTGCTTGAGAGAGTTGGTGTTGATGCTATGTAATGCAGAGGTATATGGTATGTAGTAGATAGTGCTAGTAGGAGGAGCAGGGAAAGAAGTAAGTGGTGAAGTGACATAGTAGAGAAGAGTTGGGTGAATGTTAGTAAGAGCAGTAAGGTGTAGAAGGTTTAAATGACAATAAATAAATAAAGGGTGACACCTTGGTTTCTGCCACCTTGCGAACCTCACCTGTAATTGCAGCTGCTCTTCTCTTGTACCCATGTGAGTATTTTGGTGTATCATGCTGTTAGCAAATGGGAACATTTTACCTTCACTATGGAGTTTTCTGACATCCTACACTTTTTTTTCACATTTTTATAAGGATTTAAGTAGAAAAACTTAAATAAATGCCATCCATTGAGAAATTAAGCAGTCTTATTTATCTATGGTGATTTCTTTTTAAGTTGTAGTTTCATATTTTACATACATACAGCTTACCATTCCTACAGTGCAGCTTTTGTAGAACAGAGAGGAGCAGAAATAAAGAGTTAGGATATGTAGGTAGCTGTTGACGGCAATTATTGGTATTTGGTTTCTCTGTGATTTCATCTGCATAAAACTCTGGATGACTGCAACCACAAATGTGCTATGAAGTTTTATCTGCCCCTGTGGAGTACAGCTTATGACAGCTCATTTCATAATGAGACCTGTCCACTGACATGCCGCAGTGTACTGTGGCAGCTCATTTCGTAATGAAAACTGTCCACTGACATGCCACAGTACATTGAAAGTATGACTTTTACAGGGGCTGTTATAATGGAAACTGATGATTCATTTACCATGTGGTCTTTACTGTATAATACTAAACAGCATCCTGAATACTGTTTTCCATTAATATCAGTGTAAAAATAAAAGGTAATGTATAGTTTTTCTCAAAAATTATAGTTTGCATTGTCAAGATCCAGAACAACACTGTTTGGCAAAACAAATTACTGTAATTGTTTTCTGTTAGTTTGTGAGTTTTATGTGTGAGAAGTTGTGAGCCACAAGAAGTTCATGACCTTTAATGTGTTTGAAATGAAGAATAGTGTTACCATAGCTGCCTGGTAAAGAAAAAAACAGCTGTTTTACAGTGATGAATGACAGCTGGCAATTACTAATGTATATTCTTGTGTTCATTGCTGGCCACAAATAAGGTAATTTGCAATCTCATTTTTTCCGTCTGGCCCATCTGTACACTTGTTAACTTGCCTAAAGTCAGATGGGTCTATATTATATAATCAAAGTTTTATAACTTCAAATACCATAAGATCGACACCATATGATCAAAGTTATAAAATTTTGAATGCATAACAAAAAAATGAAATGAGGAAACACAAAACTAAGGGTTGTAAGCAGGGGTGCAAGCCCCCCTGCACCCCCCCACCCCCCACTCTTTAAATATACCAACTCCGAGATCTCACTATAATATGGTAAAGGGAAGATTTCCCTTTACTGTACTGTAGTGCGATCTTGGAGTTGGTATATTTAAAGAGCGGCGGATGGGGAGGGCGCAGTGGGGCTTGCCCCCCTGCTTTAAAGTGTCACGTAACCTTTTTTTTTTTTTTCGTACATATTCGAAGTTTTATAACTTCGACCATATGGTGTCAATCATATGGTATTCGAAGTTATAAAACTTCGGTTATATAATATAGACCCAGTTAGGTATTAATTAGTAACTATGCACAGAGTTTGATATAGTCTGCCAGTTAGTTTGGAGGTTTAAGGCATTGTGTTGTTAAAGAGCTGCTTCTTGTAGTCTAGAGATTGATTCCCTCAGCCTCTGTTTGTCCTCTGTGTGATTCTTGGCAATGTCATTTTAGTTAGTGCTTTGGGGAAGTTTGATGAGGCCCCTCAACTATCTCCGGGACTGTATGCCTAGTAACTACCAGTGAACTTATAATATAGCTGCATAAGTATTCTTGGTATAAACACTCTACGTACTGGAACATGTCTTAATAGAGCAGGTTGGTTAGTAATGCAGGTGTCTTTTCTTTATTAGTTCATTGTTTAACTTTTCTGGCTAGCGTTTGCTTTGGAATGATTGGACCCTTGCAACTGAACAAGCTTCTGTGTCACTGAGCCATCTCTATCTGATTATTCCATTGCTGTCAGTGAGAAAAGGAGCTACTTTAGGTTTGTGTGTGTGTGTGTGTGTGTGTGTGTGTGTGTGTGTGTGTGTGTGTGTGTGTGTGTGTGTGTGTGTGTGTGTGTGTGTGTGTGTGTGTGTGTGTGTGTGTGTGTGTGTGTGTGTGTGCGTGTGTCTGCATTTGTTTACGCGTGTGTGTGTGTGTGTGTGTGTGTGTGTGTGTGTGTGTGTGTGTGTGTGTGTGTGTGTGTGTGTGTGTGTGTGTGTGTGTGTGTATGAGCGTGTGTGTGTGTGGCTACCCATTTGTGGGTCATGAACACATTATTATATCTAGTTTTCATTGGTTCTTTTGTTTTGCACTGAGCTCCATGGTAGTAGTATTTCCATAGCTGTTAGTACACACAAATATAATTTTCTGTTCTTGTACTAGAGGAAGGGTACCTTCTTAATATACATCAGTATATTACTTATCCTTTTTTCACTTTTTTTAAATCTTTTGCCTTGAGTTATACAAGTATCTTCTTAGCTGCACTGCTGTGCTCAGCCTGAGGACTAGTTGCACTGAGCAGTATGGACTTAATAATCAGTCAAATAAACTTTCACAGCTATAATATTTCCCTAAACACACTATAGATGCACACTTACTTTAAACCTGGCAGCACTGGCTATTCATGGAGTGTCAACACACTAACCCCTCCTCTATTGCCAGCCTTATTACACTTGGAATCCTAAGGCAGTGCATGATTGCCAGATGTTGACTGATGACTAACTCCTACTAAACTCAAAGGGCTCTGTCTGTGAGCTGTGTATATGCTTAACTCAAGTTGAGGTGTTTGTCTCTTAGCCACCTACATGCAGTGAGCTCAACAGTCTTACTCCCACTCATATCTATGCAACAGCCACAGAATACAAACTGTAAGCCATCTTATACTGATGCCACTAAGAAAATCAGTTTACTAATATATGCTCGAGACTCAGAATGGCGAGTCAAGCAATAAGCAAAACTGCACTTCTAAATTTGGAATGCTAGATACTGACTTTCACACAAATACACCAAATACCAAAACTGTCTACCACACTGGACCCAGGATCAAGCACTAACATGGGTCCTGAAATTCTCCTGAGGGACAAGTTTGGACATTCACTAATGTCTGTATCCGGTATACTAGTGTCAATGTCCTGTCTTCTAAAGTGCACAACTCAACGTTCTGAGTCTCAAAAATGTAAAATGAAACCTAAAAAGTCTTTACCTAAGCCTCCTTGGACTCCAAAGACTAGGCATTAGCCTTAACCTTCAAATTTTCCTCCTGCAAGCAATTCAGCATTAGCAGGCATATATCCAGCGTACAGCTTGCTCTGACACTATTGGAAATATAGACACTAATAGAGGTCACATAACTAGTATGCAGAAGTCCTTAAGGCAGCAAGACCATTGGTTCTTGGTAACTCTGTAGTTAGACACACAGATTCTCCACTCACCAAGTTGAGAAAGGATAGGGTAACAGTTGCCTTTCGGGTTACCCACATACCCAACCACGATCAAGATCAAATAAAAGTATAACTGCTCAGTGCTTGATGTCATCAGGCACTTGGGCACCTTTACTGACAATGAAATGTCTTTGACAGCCATGGGTGACCACTGTTGTTAGGAAATCCTTTTATATAGCCAGACTAATCACTGGGGGCATACCTTCTAGAGCCAAAGAAGGCACTGTCCCCCTCTAGTCATCATTTATTATGCCAAGAATATATTTTAGTGACATCTTTGGTAGGTTGTTGTCTAGGGATACACAGCTTTTCAGACCAGAGCATTTCCTTACTAAAAGATCAAGGGCATGTCCTTCTTGAGTTACCTGGCCACTTAAAGAGTTCTCACTCTTTTCTGTTTCCTACCAGCTATTGAGAGAAGATTACTGCTTTGGCTACAGAGTCTTGAAAGTTTCAGTCTTTTGTGACCTCCTACATATCGCAAAACTAATAGCAACCTAAAGACCCAGTCAAGAGACCTATAATTCCACTGAAAAATAAGTAAGACTTGTTGGGATGGAGATCTTACAGAGAATGCCTTTTTTATGTTGTAGACTCCCATTAGAGGTTAAGGAGAGTGGCTCCATCACAGATTTTAAGCATAACCTGGATGACTGGATGGGCAGTCATATAGTACACTCCCCATGTGGCCCTTCTAGCCTTTTATGCAAAGGGCCCAAACTAGGTCCAGGTCTGGTATTAATTCATGTCTTGTTAAATGGATGGGCTACAAATGGTTCACTGAAGCAACAGCCTGGTGTGAACCTGTGAACTGAATTTCCTAATCCTATAGTAAAATATTTTTTTCATGTGACTCGCAAAATAGGGCCTCCACCTTTTTCATTTATTTTATCTTTTTATTTTTATTGCTTTTTATTTTTTTGGTTGTTTGTTTACTAGGGATGAGCACTGATTCATCAGGGGCCAATGACTCAGAGTGCCAACTTTGTATATGATTCACACAGTGACTATGTATTAATTGCCTGAGATGATGTGCTAAGCTTAGTTCAGAAATACCAGCAGTCACCAAAGCTAGGAGTCTGTTTTTAATTAAGTGAACACTATTACTTACTTTACATTCATTGACCCAACATTTGTACTGTAGCCATTCGTTAGTGCAGCTTATAAATGCAGCAGCTGTATTTTTTGGGACACATGCTAAATCACACCTATTTTTAAATCCAAAGGTTAGCTTTCACAAAATGAAACTGCATTTGGAGTAGGATATGAGCATTATTTGCATATTGTATACCATACAAGTTCATAATAACATTATACCAAAAACCCAGTATAACAAATTCTGAAAAAAAAGATAATCAGATGGTGTGAATCTGCACACATTGCTGTAACTTGTTTTAGCCCCCCAAACATGCAATCAGCAATTTGATTAGTTGTTGTTGTTGTCTTTCAGCTTTTCTCAGTTAGGGGTCACCACAGCGGAACTCCGGTCCGCTAATGATTGGCAGTAGATTTTCACGAATGTCGAGGTGCCAGCTCGACATTCAACCTTCAACTAAGGCACGCCCATTTACATATGTCTTTTGAATGCCAACCCAACCGCGGGGAGGACATGCAGACTCCACACAGAAAGCACTCCCTGCACTCCAGCTGAGAATCGAACGGGAGAACCTCTTGCTGTGAGGCAACAACGCTACCGCTACACCACCGCAGAAGTCAGTAATTATGCCTGATTAATATAAGAATGCACATATCAGAATGTTTTTTTTTTTCCGCTTGAAATAGAAATCTTGGTCAGCCTTTACTAAATTATTGTGTGTTACATGCACATATTCACATTGTTTTTATTTGTCAGCTAGCTTTGTAGATGGTGTTTTGAAATTTTGGTCAGAAATACTCTAATGCAAATCCAATGCACTTGCAAGCCAACACATAGTTGGGTAATGTAATTTTGATTCTTTGACACGGTTTAGTATTTTCACAGAAATCTTACAAGCTTGTTGCTTCTTCGTAGCTTGTCAGGGATTTCACAGTTGTTATTTTCCTAACAGAAGCCAAATGCTTTTGTCTACCACCGAATGGAAGTGGCGTTATTTTGTTTTTTATTTAAATCTCCTGTGTCTTGAGCAAATTGTTTCAGTTTACTTGTTCTTAAGCCTGGTCTGTAGTAAATTACTGCCGCATTTATTGGCTTTAAGTATTGAAAAACCACTAAACATATAATTCTGCATGTAATATATACAATGTATGTGCCCAGTATTTTTTCATTGTTTTGACTCAGAACTTGGATCACATCAGTTCTTGCAAAGCTCATTCCAAATATGATCCCTACCAGCTTCACAGGTCTGAACCACAGTTTTTGGTTGCTTGCTGCATTCTTACAAAATCACATGGCAAGTTGAACGCTTATAATTCCATATTTTATTTTGTATAGTCACAATGAGAGTTTTAATATCTAGTAAGGATACAAGTGTGCATGCAGCTGCAAATATAACCCTTGGCTCTCAACTTCTTTGTTCAAGAGTCAGGGGTAAAGCCAAAAGTAAAAAGGAGTGAAAGGACCCAAATAAGATACATTTTTTAAATTGTACTCTAACTTACCTTAAACAGTTAATAGAAAGACAGGTTTTCTGTCTGAACAATGAGATATATGAATCTCTAATGTCTCACATTATTGACTAGATACAATCCTCAGTGATTTATCTGAAAATAAAATATTTTATGAGGGACAAGGCAAAAATCTGAGCCAAATCATGGACTTTCTGCAAAATCAGTGACAGTTGAGAGGATATAACACTGTATGCACCATCAAGATTCAAACAAATAATACAAAAATATAGACACAACCCAGCTTGCCCCTTAAGTATTTTAAATATCTAATTGTCATTCTGAGGCATACCTAACACTACCATTGTCATTGTACAGACCTAATCAGTAAAGAGGTTAGCAAATAGCATTTGTTCTAATGTCCATGATTTGTATTGGCAGTACCAGGTCAGAGGTAACTGAGAGTTCAGCCACTTCACCAAATATCTTGCCTTTGCAGTCTGTAATTGTTGCTATAAAAACATGTACATGGGACACAGAGTTGGAATGGCAAGGACTGCCATGCTGCAGACAGTATGATGTGACAAGTGGCACCCTCCCACACCTTTTCTGCTATGCAAACCACACAAAATCACTGGCCTATCATGGATCTGTGTGGAGTTCTTTCTATGCAGCTTTTCCAGGACAGCAAAATTAGATTTAATGTTTTAAATGCTTGTAAATCCCTTATTTGCTCCAGGTTACATCTTGTGTAAATGAGCTTTGGTACAGGTTCTTTTGGGCATGTCCACCATGATAAGACTACATGGCGGGATGAATATGTGTGTGTTATGATTTTCTGAGTACTAAACAATATGGTGAGGAGGAGCTCCATATGATATGGCAGAGGGATGAAAATTTCTCTAAGGTGCCTGTACTAGGGATTGAACGATACTGGAGAGTGGGGTTGGGGTAATTTGCCAGGAACCAAACATTAATGGGTGCCATATTTCTTTAAGAAATGCATGTTGCTGGATGAATAGTATGGAGCTTTGTTTTGCTTGCTTGAGCTGTAGGGTATAATCTACATTTGCATGAGCATACTGGATCATGTTGTATTTGCTTTGGATTTTGTTGCTTGATTCCTCGTAGCAGTTGATTTATGTACTCACTTATTGACAAGGTCTAGGTGGCCTGAGATTTGTGCACCTTGGAGAGGTAGTGAAACAAGTTTTTCTGTGCCTGTCAGTGATTGATGTTTCTCTAAGGGGTAGCAACCCCAGAGTGAGAATATTAATGTTTGAAATGTGGAAGCCAAGGGAGTGCAGCAGGGCTTGCCCTCTGTGAAAAAATGTTTTGTTTTTTTGCCATACTTGTTTATAAACTGACAAGGACAAGTGCTTGGATTCCAGGAATATGTGTACTTCAGAGCAGTTTATTAGCTCTAGTGATTGTGAAAGTAAGATGCAAGCTTTTGGGTAGCAATAATTCATAGTGTATCTGTGATATGGAAGTGTTGGAGGTTCCAAAAGGTTGACTATCTGGGGACTAAACAGTATGAATGGAAGTGGATTTTTTCTAATATGTAGGTATCACAGAATAAACCATATTGGTGCAGGAAATTCTTATACTGTATGAGCCTCCAGAGTTGAACTACAGGATGGGAGCTGTAAAAGTAGAGTGTAATAAAAGTATTTGTGCCAAGGACTGGATCATATGGAAATGGATGCCAATAAAAAGTCATGGATATTCAGAACTGCCATTTAGCCGAAACACCTGCTGTCGTTAAAGGCTAATTTGCCTAATATCCCATGTTGCTTCTAATACAAGAGGTCTAAGGCATCATCACTCAGTGGAAGGTCTACCTTTGCTAGATTTTTCTTTTTGGTTTCTAATACTGAAAATATGTATTTTTCACCTTACTTTGATATTTGTTCAGTACTATTGCATCAGAATCACTGTAATAGTTTACTGCTATATTTTACTTTGTTATATTTGAAAATGATCATCATATAGACTACCATAGTAATATGATCTTGTTTTTTTAGTGTCGTCATCTGTTCCAATTTATGTTACAAAATAACAAAGCCTAGAAATAATAAATAGAGATCATTACCAGTTACTATTTCCTAGACTCCTTCAGAAATCGGTGTTAATGTTTCTTTTCAGTTGACTTACTCTAATCTGTGTTAACCTAAAGGTGCTAAAATCCTATCATAAACTCATTTACATGGTCTTGAGCACAAAATAGGTGAATATCAGGCTTTATTCAAGTAGTGAAAGCTGTAGTTCGTGAAAGAATTTTACACTGTCTTCCACGTGCTCAATAGGAGTGAAGGTTGTCTGCCCCGTCCAGCACCTCTTCTTATTCCCGTGAAATTGACCATCGTCTCTTAAAAGGGATAGTAAAAGGCAAATGGATGTCGCTTGCAGTTTTTCATTTTGTCCTTAATCTCCTATAGTGACATGGAAAAAAGATTATATTTACATGGTGCTCAAGTGCAGCTCATTCTCAATTGTTTTCGTTATATGTTTAACATAAAGATTTCTATAATAGCTGAATATTTGGAGTAGGGTTTAACTTTAGCAGTTATACCTGCATTATATCACTTTTCTCAACACATCCCCAATGACACTATCCTCCTTGGGGATATCAACATTAACTGGTTAACTCTCAGTAATCCAAACTCTAATACTCATATTAATTTGTATGGCTTTACACAGCTAATCTCCCAACCTACTCATACAAATAATTATCACACATCTAGTACTCTTATTGACTGGGTACTTGTATCTAATCCTTCTTAACCCTGAAACCTTACCAAACACCCTGAGTGATCACTCTCCTATAAAAGTGCTTAGGTTCACTCCCCACTTCTTAAAACCTCCTAGGTTTATTACCTGTCACAAACTCTCTAACTTTCATCTAGAAACCTTTAATGCCCTCCTCTCTAAAGTTAACTGGAAATTCCTTACCCACACCCACTAGAAGAAGCAGTCCTAGCTTTCAACTCCACCTTCCTTAGTATCTTAGACTCACTTGCTCCCCCTCACAAAGTCCATACTAAGTCCAACATATCTCCATGGCTATCAAAAGCCACTCATACCCTTATGATAACTAGAGACAGATTATGGAATAAATGGTCCCAAACTAAGCTCCCTGTAGACTTGCAAAAATATAAAGAACTCAGAAATCTGACAAAAAAACACATAAACAAAGATAAAAAGGACTTCTGTAACAAACCTCTCACTGCCCTAAGATCTAATCCAAAAATATTCTGGAACTCTGTTAATCAAATATTACATTCTGGTAATCATAGTTTCCCCAATCCATACTCAGACAGGACACCTGAAGAATCTACCACAATCTTCACTACCTATTTTATCGAGTCCATATCTAAGCTACTCAACCCCAACTCAAACTCCTCTACTACTAACACTTCCAGCTTCTCTGAACAAGCTCCTAATATCTTCTCCCTCAAACCTGTACCTACTAGCTACATCAAAACTCTACTCTCTAAATTAAAACCATGCTCAGAATCAGCTGACAATATTCCTTCCACTTTTCTTGTACTAGCAGCTGATTCTCTTACTCTCCCTGTATTGAAGGTAATTAATCGCTCTGTCTCTGAATCGAAAGTCCCTTCCATCTGGAAACAATACTACACTCTACCTATACACAAAGAAGGTAACTCCTCTGATATCTCCAACTGTAGACCTATCGCTATCCTCTCCCCTCTCTCTAACGTACTAGAAAAATGTATTCATAAACAAGTTATGCAGTATCTAATACAGGAAAATCTGCTTATACCCGCTCAGCACGGCTTTAGACCCAGACATAGCACCACTACAGCTCTATTATCCTTCCTCAACACTATCTCTATAGCCATGGATGACCATAAACTTATCTCTTGCCTATTTTTGGACCTCATAAAAGCTTTTGTTACACTCTCACACTGTCTACTGCTGCACAAACTGCTTAACCTCAGCTTCTCCTCTGATACTGTTGCATGGTTCTCCAGCTACCTCACTGATAGATCCCAATCAGTGAGATGGTACTCTGCACTCTCCCCTCCTCTCCCTGTAAAATGGGTGTACCTCAAGGTTCTGTCCTAGGGCCTTTACTTTTTAATATCTTTACTAACCAGCTCTATACCACCTGTCCTCAGTCATCTTTAGTGCAATACGCAGATGACTCTGCTGTCATCACCATAGCCAACTCTCCCTCTAAGCTCTTCTCAGCTACTCAGGCATCTTTTAACTTAGTCGAAACATGGCTGTCCAACAATCAGCTCATCTTTAACCCTAAAAAAACAAAGCTGTTACTCTTCCTGCCTAGAAAGTTCAACAATATTGAACCCTCCTTCTCCATACAGCCCTTCAATAACACTCCCATTCAGGTAGAATCCAGCACTAAGCTCTTAGGCGTAACCATCGATAATCAGCTTAAATTTGACTTTGATGTTAATAACTGTATCAAAAAGACTCATTCATAACTAGGGCTCCTTTACCGTAACAAGAAATTCCTTACTTCTGAAGCCAAGATTACTCTATCTCTTACCTACCTTCTACCCAGTCTAATGTACAATTCTCAAATCCTCACAAATCTTAACTCAGCACTCCTGACCAAACTCGAATCTACCTACAACAAGGTAGATAGATTTGCTGCCCAACAAACCTACAAATCCAATCACTGTCTCTCTCTAAAACACCTAAATTGGGTTGAATTATCCAACCAGCTTCTTCTCTCTCAGCTCCAGATCATTCATTCTATCCTATACCAGCCTTCCTACTGCCCAGCACTATCCCCTCTCATCTCACATTATTCTCCCGCCAGACCTCTCCGAAGCTCTAACCAAGACCTACTACAAATCTACAAACCCAAGTCTAAATTTGGATGTAACATGTACAGCTATCACCCCACTATTGCCTGGAATATGCTCCCACTAGAAATCAGGACCCTTACACATCCTAAACAATTTAAGACAGCCACCAAAGAGCATTGTAAAAGTCACTGGTCCTGCCACTGCACTCTCCTTCCTTAAACATCCCCTACTTCTCATACCTTAATCTACTTTTCTGCCCTTAATTCACTCTTCTCACTAGCTCTCTCTCATCTTCCTTAACTACTCTTTCTACTGTCTTCTAAAATCTATTAAGCAACTTGCCTCAGAGAAAGATTCTATTGTAATTGTCTTACCTTCATGCAACTACATTATGATAAAACTGGGTTTTTGTAATCACTTACCCCAAAAACTATATTCATCTTAGTGACATATTTTCTTTTTTATACATCTTGAAAGAGTTTTGCTATACTCCTGATTATTGACACTGTATAACATTGTATTTCTACTTAATGCCTTGTACTAATCCTGTAACATTGATGTTTAATGCTAATTTATAATGAAAATTGTATAATATGTTGGAGCTTTTCTCCCCGGGCCTCCGCTGAAAAAGAGCTCTTCAACACAGTCAGACAAGCCCAGTCAACAAATGTAAAATAAATAAATAAATATCACTTCATTGTTGTCAGGAGGATATTGTCTCAGGATGTAAAGTTTTGTGTGGTAGCTGTGTGGTAACTGACAATGAAAACTGTAGAAAATGTGCCATTTAAGTTGTCATACAGGCCAAGAGAAGATCCTTTCTGTTACAATGTGAATTGAATAGGAAAAATAGCAGAATTATCAAGTTCTGTGTGAGGAAAATAAGTAAAAATTGAAAAAAAGAAACTGAGAAGGAATTAAAGTTTTGTAGTCACTAAGCTACATCTAAGTGATGTTACTGGGAAAAATAATGACTAAGGTCAAAAGTGTAGCTAGATATTCTGGCATCTAGTGCCTACCCCCTCAGCTCTAAGTTGAGACAGAAAAAAACACTCCTCTCCTTAGAGTACAAAAAAGCTCCTCTGCCCCAATCTCCAGACTTCAGGAGCAAAATAAATAAATAAAAGTCTCTTATTTCCTTTTAAAGCATATCAAACTGTTTGCTATGTCACACATGGTGCACTAGAGTGCTTCAGTTCTGACCATAAATGTAATACCACTGTTCATTTCACCCTACCCTATTTCTATGCCTTTGGATAATGTTAACTATAGTGGAACTTTTTTTATAACATACAAGAGCCAGGTGAATGTAGTCTTGCTGTAGGTTCTCTGCACACGCAGCACATACTTTCTGGACAAAGGTGACACAGACAAACGTTATTAAGACTGGTGGTAGGTATCGCCAGTATTATGGGTTATGGAGCTTGTCATTCTAAACATAAAGGATACCCCACCAGGGTACACATGCATGACCCTCTAGTTCTACCACTTAACTGAAACGGACCGCATGGTGCCCTAGTACAACTATCCAACACAGTGGACATTGCCAAGGGTCATTCCAGCTTGGCAGTTTCAACTTAACCAAAAGAGGATGTTATCCCCTCACTCTCCACAAGCTACTGCATCAATTGATTTTCACGTTCATCTCCCATGACCCTAGCCCATATTATGGTGTTGTAGTCACTTGTTATTCTGTCCCTTCTCTGTGTCAGTGATGGTGTGGTTATCATGATGTCTGATGCATAGAAAGTTCAGACCAATGACTGCCCTGTATAGCCTGGATGTAGCACCATAGATTCATAGATTGTTACTAGGCTAACAACCAAGGGGAGCCCTTTCTAAACCTAGCCAAGTTTTCCTGAAAGAATAATGAAGCCCTGTATCCAAATAGGACATTGAGGACCAGACATTTGTAAGCTAACTCTCTCCATAGGGGACATGGGTGGGCACCCAGTGTAAGTTTCCTATTCCCCATCCACTGGTCTAGGTTGTGCTTAAATTGGGTAATAGATGAACATGCATCTTTTTATACTGTGCTGTTAGTGCAATTGCCCATGACTGTGGACCAAACACTACTGCTTTGCCAGTGCTGCAATGTACACTGACCTCTCCCTTGGCTGTGGTACTGCTCCTGCACATCCCTTCATTGGCTCACCACCCTGTCTTCTTCTGCTTCTTTGACTGGTATGGCAGGCCCTGCCATAATGTTTACCCGCTGTTCCATTTGTTTGCACAATGCCATGCTGCGTTATTTTGAACACACAATAAATATTTTGCTGCATATGTCTTGACTGTATTGCACTGATGCTCCTGAGGTGTCTACATGTCATAAGTGTCCCTTCAGTAGTCCAAATATATGCCTTAATGTGTTCCATGTTTTGGCATTGGCTTGTTATAGTACATTTTCTGCCTGATCTCAACTTGCATTGTGAGGTTATCATCCAGGACCCTAAAGCATATCCCGCATTGCCCATAGCACAAAGCACCACATATTATGTGTGGTTTATTCTTCTTAAATGGTACCTGTGTGTATAGACCTGCTTAGCTAGGATGTGCGTGTACCTACCAACGAGCTGACCCTGTGGAAAGTCTCCTTGCAGGTAACTATTGGTGTAAATTGGATGCATACCAAATGTGTTAATCTTGTCAATTGCTCAGCTAGTGAATGGCACATTATAAATAATGCTCTGAGCATTACAGACCACTTGTAAGTTCGAGGAGTGAAAACCCTTTCTGTTGATATATCACAGACCCCCTGGATTAGATGGGGCTTTGATGTCAACAATGCTTTTCAGGATCTAAGAGAAATTGGCTATCCCATAAAAGACACTCATGGTGTTGGTTCCCTCCTCTGGTATCCAGTGGGATCAGGTATACTCTTACCTATTTTGTAGCATTATGTTGAGGAAATGGACATAACCCCCCAATAATTTCCTGAAATGTCTCTCTCAGTTTTGCTTGAGGATAACATAGTTCAGTTAGGTCCCTTATAGTATCCCCTTTAACTTGGAAATGATCCAGAACCTCTTGGCCTGTGGTATGTCAGGCACTGTCTGTACCTCCTCTGGTGGTGCAGATGGCCAGCCATGCAACATTATAGACACTGGCTCTGACAGCAGCTCCCAACATATGCTGTTATGTTATTGCTGCCACTGTTTCTAACATGGTTCCTATTGTATGCTACAGACTGGTACTGTTCTTATCATGGTTCCCACTGTATACTACAAATTGGTACTGTTCCCAACATGGCTCCCACTGTATACTACAAACTGGTATTGTTCCTAACATGGCTTCCATTGTATACTACAAAGCCGTACTATTTCTAACATGGGTACAATAGTATACTACAAAGTGGTACTATTCCTAACATGGCTCCCACTGTACACTACAAACTGGTATTGTTCCTAACATGGCTCCCATTGTATACTACAAAGTGGTACTATTCCTAACATGGCTCCCATTGTATACTACAAATTGGTATACACGATCATACAGTTCTTCTGTTTTATTCCTTTTGAGTCCATGCAAGATTTTGGTTTCCTTTGTTCGCATAGTCATTATAGCTTATTTGCGTAAGGTTCCTCATTTCCATGTCATTTTGCACTCATTAGTACATGCCTCATAACAGGCTGTTTTCTCCATTGCACAGCCACACTACTTGTCTTAGAATCACCCACATGCGACTGCTGTAACTTTTACCATAAAATGTGCTTGCTAATTATCTAAGAATCCCAGTTTTAGTGGGCTAGCATTAGAGAAATTTGCATTTTCCTCTTATTCTTCTAAGTATTTAAACTTGCATAGAAATACGTTATAGAGCCACAAAAGAAAGAATGGTAGTTTTTAGATTCCATAACTTTCCTACGGAAAAATAATGAGCTGTAACCCCTCAATGTTGACCCACAACTGAGAATTTTCAGTTACATATTCTTGTAATCATTGTTAGGCGGCATTGCACTTTAATGCTGTTTTCTTTTTGAAGATGTTTACTTAAAATTGCCATCCACCCAAAAAAATATCCACTGACATTACATCAGTGATAAATGTGATCCTCCTGGTAAGTCAACACCTCTTTTTGGCTTTCTTTCTAATCTCAGCAGTTGAAAATATTTTTGTAATATTTATAGAAACTGCTGAATACCCATTTAGACTATGTGGTTGCCTTTGATGTGTCTTAAAATGTTTGTTATTTTTATGGTCTGTTGACACCAAGACTGAACCACTGAGAATAACCTCCCGTCTGTGATATGTGTCGGCATTCTTACAATGACTGATCCAGCAGTGTAGGCCACATATAAGGGAATTGTCCTGTTACACTGCAAACGCAATAAAATGAGCTGTTGTGAAAAAGTAATAAATACATTTGTATTATAAAATCATTCAAGCAATTTGCCTTGGAAATTTGTATCATGTTTATGTAGTAGATGCAGTCTAATTAATCTCCTGAAAATGTTACTCTTATCTGAAAGTTTATATGGTGATGTCAGTGTTTTTAATACCAAATACATATTTAAAAGATTTGTTCTGTTTGAAGTCATAATTAAGTACCTGTATGTACTTTATTTAATGCTTTTGGAATAATTTTGAGATACACTTTTTAGGCAGGTCCATGAATACTAGACAGCAGTGTAGTTCCTAAAAATTCATAAGAATTGTATTTTAGCTGGTTTAATTGCTAATAATTAACTTTAATGGAGTGTAAAAGCCAAAATGTATGAAGACACTTGAGGTCACCTTTCTCTCACTCTCTCACACACACACACACACACACACACACACACACACACACACACACACAAAACCTTTGTAACTCTTGTCTCTCTCTCTCTCTCTCTCTCACACACACACACACACACACACACACACACACACACACACACACACACCTTGTTGATATTATTAATCTGTGCTCCACGAAGCAGAATATCGAAGTTCTAGTCAGAAAGCTGTTTTGTCTGCTATCCAAATAGCTGTCAAACCACCCAGATGAAATCTGATGCTGTGTACATGGAATACTAAATAGCTCATCTTCAAGCCTTTGTCAGAAAAGATTTAGGAAACTCTTTTTCCAGTTATACATTCTATTTTCTTCCATTTTGCAAAGTTTGAAGGTGTCTTTTCTAGTCAGTGTAAATGTGCTGCTTCCTTCTAATATGTCTGTTCAGATTAACTCCCTTAACTGGGTTTTCCTCATTAACCCTTCAGGTACAAACAGATTAATTTATTTAATTATAGTGATTTTATGCAGTGGGGTCACAGTTTAGTCTACTGTTCACCTAAATTGTAAATCATTGATACAGAAACTATGCTGAGAAACTATTATTCTTCATTCAAATACATCACAGAATCCTCCATTTAAAGTTTTTACAAATCAAGTTGCTTTAAATTTAAGAATGGTATTAGGTCATGTTTTACATATTGTGGACTTTACATTGAAATTCTGTGAAGTGATAGCAAACAAATTCTGAGAAAGTGTCTGAGCAAACTAATATGCAGAAAAAAGCAGGTTATTAATCAAATAACTGATCTAAGCTTTAAAACGTTTATTCTGCCATAATTATTCGGACCGCTGGGTTTACCTGCTCTTTTATTTTCTAACAAACTGTTATAAACATGATCATAAATGTTGATTTTGACTCTATCAAACACAAAAAAATGCCAGATTTTGTAAATAAAAAGTATGTTAAAACACAGCACAGTTTCCAGGTTATTTCCAGTTTTACTTAGAATTGTTTATGAATTCCCACAGATCCTTCGAGGCAGTTGACATAAGGTTTTTACCACATAAAAATTGTCACAACTAATATGTAGCTATGTAAACAACTCCTGTTGGGCTGCATTTGAAGTTTTCATCTACACTTTAAGATCTGCTTAAATGTGGGAAAACTGGAGGAAGACCACTTTTGATGAAGCAACAGTGATAGCAAAAGCCACAAGGGTTGTTGCTGTGGGCTTGTTTGTGAATGGTGTAAATAACTGTTAGCTAACTTGTTCTGATAAAATATTTAATTTCCTACATTTCTTGTTAATAAATACAAGGATGCTACCAATTTCTTTTACCAGTTCTGAATTCCCATTTAGAATTTTCCAATTATCCTTGGCAATGCATTTAATTTCAGGAGCATCAATGCTAAACATGACAGCTAAAGCATTGCTAAGATGTAGTTTAAGCTTTAGTCTGTTGTCACAATTGGCACTAAATGTTAAATTATTTAAAAGAATAGAATTGTGGCTGATGCCCCTGTTTTCTTTAACATCTTCCAAAATTCTAAAGATAGTCTAGATCATAATGACTTTCTACAACAGAGTTTTTCAACAATTCCAACTCTTTTTTATTATTCCTTTGGTTGATTGTGTAAGTCCGAACTAGTCTAGTGACCTCTTTTCAGGGGAGACCTGAGGTGGTATTTATCCTACTAGGAGAAATTTGGCCAGTGAACTTCCCCTACTGTTTTCAGTATGTGCCATGGGATCTTTTACATTCACCTAAGCTACCATCAACTCGGACAGATGGTCTTCGGTATAATGCTCCCCTTTCTCTACATTGCAGTGTCAGTGTGAGAAATTAATCCATGCACCTGGGGTGGGAATAAAACACACAGTTCTCTGATCTTCCAGCACAAAGGCAAGTGTGCTACCTGTTCTACCAGTGACACTGACACTTTAGGTAAGGGCAAGATGAAGTCAGGTTAGATGACGGCATTGTCTGTAAGCACTACTTTCTGAAAGATGGGGCAACAGTGGTCCCCTCTATCATATATTTTAGCTGTTGAAAGTAGTTATCATTAAAGACAAAATCCAACAATCATCCTACAATGCCCTGTCACATGAGACAGAAGAATAGAAATAAACCAATCAAAAAGAGACAGTCTCATCAGTTAAAGATTAAAATTTCTGTCTTGCATTCCAATAAAAGGTTAACACTTTTGTCTGAGATTAACAGCTGGCACTAAAGACAAAAAAAATTAAACTTCTTTGCACCAACAGAAGAATTAAAATAAACAAATAAAACTGCTATGCATCAACAAAGGAATAAAACTAAATTAATAACACATGCAATCACACCAGTATTATCAGCATCGCCGGTGTTTTTCTCGAATATTAGTGGTTATCATCTAAGACAAAAATCTATCAAACTGCAGTGCCCAATACTATAGAGAGAAGAACAGAAATAAACTACTCAGAAAATATGAAGACATTGGTATATAAGCAAGCACGCTGCCTTTTAGTCCTAGAAAAAAGGTTATCATTTACATCTAAGACCAATAAGTCTGTCTTCTTACATAGAAACACTAACCTTTTTATTGGATCAAAAGACAGTAAGTACCGGTTTGCTCATTTTTTAAGTATCACTCAAGGCAGAAAATTGTTTGCATAAAACTAATTCAAACAGATATCCCTAGTTGCCAAAAGTTTCTATATGCTCTGTAATTGCTCAACCAATGAATCATGGAAAATAAGGCAGCTATATTATTGGATGTCCTTCCTTATCACTATTGCAGTATTCCTTACTAAACGGATATCCGATCTAGGAAAGCTGTACATCTGGCCAGCATAAGAAAGCCTTAGGCCTTTCCAGGTGCTGTACATCAGACGTATGTCCTATGATCAAGATGTAAAGCACATAAGTGATATATGAGTGCCTAATCCTCAGAATGTCTTTGCCGCCAATCTGAACACTGCTTTTTTGAATTTGGTCCGTGAAGTTGTTCATTGCAGTGTTTCAGCTACTCAGCCTATAATAGATAAGTACCCTGATGGGGACTTTTCATTATTTCTTTTTGTTGGTTTGCCATTTTACATATCATCCAGAAATGAGAAATGTGAGTGTTGGAGGCAGATTCCCATAAAGATAGACACAAAAATTACCTTTTCTGCCTAGGTGCAGACCACAGTCACAGTCACTGTGCTATTTGGCAGGCTTTTGTACTCAAAACACTTCATGGCTGTCTGTCCTCCCTTTCTGTTTACTTACAAAACCAACATCTGAAATTGCTAGCCAAGGGAACTATGGTATTTGAATTTGCCCACCTGGATGTTCATACGCCTCTCAAGAAGAAGCAGACTAAGACAATGGGTTTAGAGACTTCTACTGTTCAGCCTCTACCGTACATCTCAGCTGGGTTAGATAAAGAACCAATCAACCATCCAGTTCCTATTCTAGTTCTCTCTGTCCAGTTGGAGGCCAACATGGGGTTGGGTTCTCGCACATCCATTGAGAATGACCATATGTCTGTTACAGATGGGAAGAAGAAGCCATGGCTGATTATATTGTAAGGGTGTAGTGGGACTCCCCAGATGCTTGTTAGGGAAGAGATTCAGACCAGGCTATGAACCTTCTAAGTTTGTTAGAACAGAAGTTTATCTTAAGAAAAAGCAGAAATCCAAGCATGTAACTTCTGTGACCAAGGATCCCTATAAAGAATGGCAGAATTTCACTCAGGGTCTTTTTATGGCCATTGTGGCCTTAAAGACCAATCCCCCCCAGGGTTCTCTTTGTCTTCTGATGTTCCTTTTTCTTCCACTCCCTCTAAAAGGCTTGGGAACCTGACTCTTCTAATGAAGATGTGGAATTGGATTCTGGGAAGAGTCTCTAGCAAATTCTTCTGAGATTCATTTTTCTCTTGTTTTAGCGTCATGAGATGTGGATGCTCTATCACCAGATTCTCCTATCATGGAGCTTTCTTTTGGGGACACCGTTGTAAAAATGGAGTGCTTTTATTGGGTGAGTTCCCAAATGTCTGAAGTCCAAAACAGGTATTATTCCGTCTTACAGATATAATCTCCCAGGTCTTGTACAGTCCTCCCTGTGTTGGAAGCCCTTAATGACACCTTTACTGCTGCTTCCCAGACTCCTGAGTCACAGCCCCCCTGTTGCAAAGAAACCTGACAGGTTTAACAAAGTGTCTGAGGCTCAAAAGTTATTGTATAAGAATCCCTGCTCTGACCCTGCAGTCATTTCTTGTTCTGCTCATAAACTTTACAAATTACTATCTTCTTCCAAACCTCTCCCTTCTGCCAAGGACAGTAGGGCTATGGACAGGTATGGGAAAAAAGTATAAAACTTGGACACCTTGTTTTCCAGAGCCAAAATCTACTTGACCCATATGACCAGGTATGGGCTGGCTGTTGTGTCTACACTTGGAGGTATTTTGACTGGTATGCCAGATTCTAAAGCTAAGACTGATGCTATTTCTTTATTGAGTTATGCTTCCCAGGTGGATTGCCATTCTAGCAAATGTAGCTATGATGCTACTGATTCCTCTTCTCAGGCAGGTGCATCAGGGTCTATTGTGCAAAGGTACTCCTGGTTTTAGTTACAATTTCTTCCCGAGCATATAAAAGATAAGTTGCTAGATTCTCCCTTGGATACTCAGAATTTATTTGGTTCTTCTGCTGCAGAGCTTTTTAAAACTTTATCAAAAGGTTATTCAGGACCTCAAACTTTTCTTTCCCTTATCCCTAAGTTTCAAAGGAATTATATTTCTAAATCATCCTTTGTCTGTAGGCAGCAGAAGCCTCCCCTAAGGGGCAATAGATCTTCAAAAAGTTTGTTTACTGATAAGCCTGCACAGGATTCTAGCAGATAGCTAACAAGTCTGTTTCCATTGGACATTCATCCATCCCTGCTCATTGATGTCATTCTGTCAGGTTAACTCTATCTTATCCCATCTGGCAGCAGATCACCATGGATTCCTGGGTTATTGTTTAATACAAAAGGGTTACTTCTTGGTTTAGAAATCCCTTCCACCCTTTTCAGGGATTCCTTATACTGCTGTTTGGTTTTCTACAGCTCAGATAGTCTTTACCAAATGTCTGGCTGTAGTCATATCCAGTCATAGGTTACTGCAGAATCCATACTATCCAGATTGCTCTGTATTTGGATGACCTTCTTATTCAAGCACCTTCCCAGCAGCTTCTTCTTTAGAATCTCAACTTTACCATGCTTCTGCTTTGAAGTGTGTGCTTCACCACCCTCAGTCTCAAAAAGACCTGTTCTGACTTTTTCACAAGATTAAGTTTTATTGGGATGCAAGATTTGGGCACTGCCTGTGATAGATTTTTTTCTTCCTCCCAAGGTCACCTCTTGGCAGCTTTCTTCCAGTCTCTTCTTCCTTTACAAGTGGAGTCTGTAAGAGAATTTCTGAGTTGTTCTGGGGCAAATGGCCTCCACCATTCCTATGGTTTGTTTCACTAGGCTCCACATGAGAAAGCTTCATTGGTCTCTAAAGACAATCTGACTTCAAAATTGCCATCCTCTGGAATTTCCCATTCTGTTTTTGCCTTCATCAGAGTCATCAGATTTCTCTGAATCCAGGCCTACCCATTCAAGCCCCCCCCCCCCAAGGAACTGAATACCAATACTTCAGATCTGGGTTGGGGGACTTGTTTCAGCAACATCATTGTCCACTGAGTGTGGTCTCTCCAACAAATGTTGGACTACATAAACATCAAATATATGAGGGGTCTTCTTTTAGCTCTTCAAGCTCTGCATTCCGTCTGGGCTCTGGGTCCACTCTGTGTTTACATAGACAACACTACTGTCATGTGGTACATAAATAAACAAGGGAGGACAAAGTCTTACCTTCTTTGCTTACTAGCTTTTTTTGTCTGGGAGTTTACTATCCACATTCTTCTATACTTCAGGCAGTTTACATTCCCTCAGAGCACAATATAATAGCAGACAACCTTAGCAGGTCAAGGGCGGACCCAAAATCATGTTGGTGACTCCTTTTTGGCCCAGACAGCACTGGTTCCCCCTTCAGTTTCATCTGACCAGAGGCAATCATCACAAGTTACTTCACAGGATTGATCTCCTGTCAGAGGATAAGGGCTCTTTCATTACCCTCATCTGGTCACCCTACATTTGACACTTTGGGTGAAAGGGTTTTGATTCTTTTTCCTTGTTTTCTGAGGACATGCTTCAGGTATGACAGGAGGCAAGAAAACCCACAACTAGAAAATCTGATGTTACTAAATGGAAAACATTTTCTATTTGCAGTCACAGGCTTGAACAATACCCTATTTTAGTGGGCATTCCTACTGTTCTTTCTTATCTGTGTGAGTGCTCAATTTTGGACTGGCATATTCATCTGCTAAAGCTCATTTGTCAGCCATTTCTGGTTATCTGCCCTTGGATCCGTCACTTTCCTCTAGATTTGAAGTTAAGCAATTTTTGAAAGGCGTCTTTCATTTTAGGCCCTCACAAAACCCATTCAACCTTCCTGGGATCTTAATCTGTTCTGGAAAAGTTAACTCAGTCTCCTTTCGAACCTGCAGCTTCTTCTGCTTTGCAGTTCCATACTTGAAGACTATTTTGTGATGGCTCTTACTTCTACTCAGAGAGTCTATCAACTCCATTCCCTCATGGCAATTCCCCCTTTTTTGTTGTTTTCTCAGAGATAAAGTTTCTGTTTGCACCAGTTATTCTTTTATATCCAGGGCGGTCAGTTTGTCGTTAAATTAGTCAGTCCACCATCCTTCATTTTTCACTTCGCCTCGGAATCCTGCTGAGAGGATTACACATACCTTAGATTTGCATAGACAGCTCAGATATTATCAGGATTACAATAAAGATGTCAGGAACTCTGAGTAACCTTTTGTTTCTGTTTGTGTTAAAGATTCTATTTAGCTATTTTTACTCCAGCCATCTCCTCTTGGATTTGTAGGGCTATTTCTTTTTTGTTTTGTTTTGGGGTTTTTTTCATGGTAAGCAGCTTTCTTCTTCAGTTTGTGTTCATTCTACCAGGGCAGTAATCTCTTCTGGTGCATTTTTCAAGGGTCTGGATGCTAGTTCCATTTTGTTAGCTGCGACTTGGTCTTTTGTCCATACTTTTACTAAATGCTACAAGTTAGATGAAATGTCTAAGGCCAGAGCTGGAGTTGCCAGGGCCATCCATCATTTTTTTTTTTTGGAGGGTTCTTCTGTTGCTTTCTCCTCCCATTCTCTACAGTAGCTTTTATACTCTTCCTTTAGTAAGGAAAACTGCAACAGTGATAAGAATGGACATGTTACAGTTGTGTAAGAATGTATCATAACAGTAGATGTCCTAATTGTCACTTTTGCAGTATTACATCCCTCCCTCCTTTACCCTTTTTCTGTTCTATTTTCTTGCCCTCTGGCCAAGATGTCCTTTTTTTCTCCCCTTTCTGGATGCACATGTCCTTTATTTTGTATTCCTCGTATTCCTCTTGGGTTGGTCTGGTTCCCCTGTGGCAATTAAGTTCTGAGGATTAGGCTCTGTGCAGTGCCTGTAAGAGCCTAAGGCTTTGGTATGCTGGCTGTATGGACTGCTATCCTTGGTAGCATATCCCTTTAAAAAGGAATACTGCAATAGTGAAAAGTAGGACATCTACTGTAATAAAGTTCTTACACAACTTACTTTCATAAGATTTGTTTTGCAAGCTTTTTGTGTTATAGGCTCCCATCAATCACAGTCAAAGAAGCAAGACAATGTCAAGGCGATAGTAAAAAATAATCTCGTACAAGAGCAAAAAACAAAAAAGTTTCTGCTATTGAAGCAAGTTTTTTTGGGCCAACATGACATTACAAAATCAGGTGATGGTTTAACTAAATCAGAAAAGGTAAGCAAACAAATTGAATAAGGAGCAACCTCCTGTTACATTGACTAATAATAATAACAGTAATAATAACATTGATCTTCTTTCTGAACTAATGGTCTTCTCAGAGCAAATAAAAACTATATAGCTGGATAGAAGATTATCCAGCAAAAATGAAAACATTCATACTGTTATTAAAAAAAGTAATGATTCCATACTTTGCAAGATATTTCTTGTGACACAGATGTCATAGATAAAGACCATAAAAAGGCATAAGTAAATGATGTATTTGTAGCTCATAGTGTGTGTTGTACCTTTAAGAAGTACTCCAGCCAGTGGGCACTTGAATATTAGTACTGAGAACTTGCAAGCAAGAGTGCCATTTTGAGTGAGCAACCAGAGTGAAATCATGTATGTGTGCAGCAGTCAGTCAGTTAGTTAGTTTAATGTTCCAGTCTTCCATCCAGATGTGTTTTTGTGTAATAAACTACTTAAACAAACACCCAAGCCTCATCATTTTTTTCAAATACAGAAGACGAGCGACATGGTTTCAGAATGGGATCTGAAGTCAAAAGCACAGTCAGTAATGGAGGAATATACATGAGTGGATCATCCGAAGCAACAGGTCAGAAACGTATTCCAGGTACTAAAACTCACTTAAATGATTTTTTACACAATGAATATACAACTAAGCATTCAAAACATTCAAAACTAATTTCTAATTAAATGAAATATCCAAAACTGTGACATATTGATAAAAATATTCAAAATAGTTACGAAAATGTTTGAAACAATATCAGAATTGCATAAAATGTATAAAAAAGGGAGAATAACTGTATTTTTTGCAATGTACTACTTTTTCGCATTAACTAAAGCTATTCGAAATGTCCGAAGCATGCACAGTGTAAGTGTGTGCAGTATTACTGTGCAGTTATTTTGTAAAGTACAGTCATGTCAAAGAAAATATTATGCATTTGAATATTATTACATGTACCTGGTGTGTGTGAATGTCCATACATAATTACCAGGGCCAAGATTGCACTGTGTTTAAAAGTAATTTTTGGACATAGCAGAAGGATTTCTCAGACCAAGTCTGTTTGTGTTTGATAACAATATTGCAGAAAATTGGAGAGTGTTTGAGCAAGAGTATGATATTTTCATACAAGCTGCTTTTTCTGATAAAGACACACATACAAAGGCATTTATTCTGCTTAACTTAGTTGGCTCAGAAGCCAATGAAAGAGAGCATTCATTTGTGTATGCACCTGCTATGTTTGCAGGGGAGGTGGAAGACTGCCATATTGTGGTACAGGCTGAAATGTGGGAAGACCCTGAGGCTTAAAATGTAAATTTAGAGAAATGTGCAACCCCCAAAGAAATGTTACAGTGGAAAGGCACATATTTTACACAAGAGATCAAAAGCCTGGTGAAACTTTTGCAGCATATATAACTGATTTGAGAAACAAGGCTGCAACATGCAGATTTGGTGATCTGAGAGATGAGTTGATAAAAGACAGGCTTGTGTGTGGTGTTAAAGATGATGCAGTGAGAAAGATTTTACTTTGAGACAATGATTTAATGTTAAACAAGACCATTGAGATTTTGTCAGATGTATGAACTCACAGAAAAGCACACGAATATGCTTACAAATGAGAAAGACACACATAGTTTCTTCCAGTGCTAATGTAGATAATATGCATCATAAGGTTAAAAGATACAGGCCAAAGGGTATAGCTGTCACAGCCAGAGCTTCAGTAAAGCCCAGGGAATGCTCAGTAAAGCAGTGGTATTACTTAGCAAAACCTGTAGCACACCTTATAGTCAACTGTCGTAATTATGGAGGTAGCCATGAACCCAAATGAAAAAAGTGCTTAGCTTTTGGTCAACAGTGCCATAAATGTAAAAAGTGGAATCATTTCAGAAAGCATTGTAAATCTAAAGGGACACATTCTTTTATTAAAAGAGAGCATTCAAAAAAGCAAATTGATTAATTAGAAAGCTGCAACCCTACTTTTTATATTTATGATGTGTCTGTGCTTGATGAAATAGTCAATGCAGTAGATTTGTGGGCAAAGAATGAATCATTTTGTACTGTTCGGTTTAATGGGAGACCTGTTGAGCTTAAAGTAGATATTGGTTCAAAATGCAATGCTATGTCAGTAGAAATGTTTGCTAGAGTAAAAGCTGGAGAACAACTTAATCTGGCAAAGTGTATGAAGCTTGTTGCTTATGGTGGTGAAGAGATTTAAACCGAAGGCTCAGTAGTGCTTTCATGTTACTCTGCTGGGAACAGCTATGACTCGCAGTTTTACATAGTCAAGAGGCATGTGCAGTCATTATTAGGCCTCAAATGCAGTTTGAAAATGGGGCTACTTTCATTTAATAAAGAAGTCCACCATGTAATCTTGAATTGTAACAGCTCAAATTTCACCCAAACCATTTTTTTTGAGTATGCTGATATTTTTCAAGACAAACTAGGCAAACTCCCAGTTGTGTACTCCATGAAGTTAGACCATGAGGTAAGCCCAGTCATCAGACCAGCATGGAAAGTTCCTGAAGCTATGCAGAATAGAGTCAAAGCTGAGCTAGACAGAATGGTGCAGCTAGGAGTAATTTGTCCAGTAGAAGAACCATCTGAATGGGTATCTTCCATGGTAGTAGCTCATAAGAAAAGTTCAGATGATATTACAATATGTATTGATCCAAGAAATTTGAACAAAGCACTAAAATGACCTCATCATCCAATGTGTAGAGTTGAAGAAGTTTCTGCCCTCATGCCAAATGCCACTGTTTTTTCTGTCTTAGATGCAAAGAGTTCATTTTGGCAAATTTTGCTTGATCGAAAATCTTCATTGCTAACCACATTCAATACACCATTTGGAAGGTACAGATTTTTGACAATACCATTTGGAATAAATTCTGGCAGTGAAGTCTTCCAATGTGCGATGGAGCAATTTTTTCTGGCTATCCATGTGCTATTATAGTACATGATATTCTTGTAGGAAGCAATGGTGAAGTCAAACATGATAGAAACCTCAGGAAAGTCCTGGAACATGCTCGTGAAGTGAATCTTAATTTGAATCATTAGAAATGTAAATTCAGGCTACTAGAAGTTACTTATGCGGGTCATTTGTTTACCAGTTCAGGCTTATGACCACTTCCTTCTAAGCAAACCGCAATTCTTGAGATGCCAAATTCAGACAACACCCAAGCCTTGCAACGTTTTTTTTGGCATAGTCAACTATTTAGGCAAGTTTATTCCAGATTTGAGTCAACTGTAATGTAAATGTAACCTGGTCCTGGTTAGAACAACACCAAAGAGCATTCAATGTCCTGAAACAGAAAATTGCCACTCCACCCATGTTAGGATACTATGATGTTCACAAACCAGTTACTCTTTCCTGTGATGCTTCAAAGTTTGGTCTTGGTGCAGTCATTCTTCAAGCAAGTAGACCAGCAGCCTATGCATCGAGAACTCTAACCCAAATTGAGATGCACTATGCTCAAATAGAGAAAGAGCTCTTGGCAATTGTGTTTACACGTTCGAAGTTCCATGATTATATTTATGGCCGATTTATCCAAACTGAAACTGACCACCAACCTTTGGTCACTATTTTTAAAAAGCCAATGTATACAGCTCCTGTGAGATTGCAATGCATGATGTTAAAATTGCAAAAGTACAATTTCAATCTTGTTTACACAAAAGGCAAACTTCTTTATCTTGCTGATACTGTATCCCGATTGTCCAAAAAAAATAAAAAAAAAAACACTGAACAGCATGATTCAAAGATTATTTTATTTATTTATTTATTTTACATTTGTTAACCGGGATAGTCTGACTGGATATAAGTCCATTTTCAGTGGAGGCACAGGGAGAAATGCTCCAAGAGATAACATTTTTTATAGTTAACAGACAATACATTAAATATTAGTAGAAAGCAGCTTACACAAATGTTAGTATACGACAATATGGTACTTACTTTGAGACATAGTAGAGCAAAATGGAAGAGAGTACATTGGACAACATTCATGAGATACATTTCTTTCACCTCTAGAGAAGCTGGATGTACAATTAGTCGTACTGTCTTAAGTTAAGGCAATACATCTGAATTTATGGACATTATAGGTCTGTAGCTAAACTGTGAATCTGGTTGGTAATAGCAAAATACTGAAGTACTAGCCAGGGGTGATACAGGAGTATAGTGTGTTATTCATTTTCATTTCAAAGTATTTCACTTTAAAGATTCAGAGAAACTTTATTGTAATTTAGGACCACACAAGTGCAGCCTAAACAAAATTACAAATGTCAGCTCACTAGAAAAATGCAGTGCAAATAATGTAGACACAGCGGTATCAGAGAATAACATGAGAAAGAAAATAACAGGTATGACATGCAAGGGGTAGTTGACATCACATAAACACACTCAATACCCATTACCCAATGATAACTAATAAATAAAAAATAAATACCCAGCACCAAACCCCTTCACTGTTAAGACAGAGCATAAATAGACTAGTGAATAGCAGCTGTTTAGTTACTGTATTGCACAGTATTGCATGGGAATGGGAAACCTGATTTTGAAGTCATGGAAGTCAGAAATTTTTCTTCCACATGTCTTGATGAGCTTAGAATTCACACAGCTTCAGATCCAATTGTTCAGAAGCTCAACCACTTTATCAGTCAAGCATGGCTGTCAAAGCAGTCTTGTTTGCCACTAGATGTGCAGCAGTAAAAAAAAAAAAGATGTGATTTTGATGGAAGATGGTATTATCATGAAAGATCCAAAAGTGATTGTTCCAAAATCCTTGCAGCAAAAGTATATCAAGATCTTACAATGTGGTCACCCAGGAACTGATTCCACCAAAAGAAGGGCGAGAGGACTAGTATTTTGGCCTTCTATGTCAAAAGATATTGAGAAGGAAATATCATCATGTTCTGTTTATAATAGTACTAAACTGCATCAACAAAAAGATCCACTTCAAGTTAAGCCAGATTCCTGAACTACCTTGGTCAACAGTAGGTTCATAGGTTGGTTCATAGGTTCATAGGTTGGTACTAGGCTATCGGCCCTAGGGCCTATACAAGCCTAGCCATAACAATTCCCCAGATATTTCTTCCCACAATATTTACATCTCTGGACCCCTGTCTAGCAGGTACTGACATGATCCCCGGGGTGAATTTCCTATATAGGTTTATAGGTTGGTACTGGGCTATCAGCCCTAGGGCCTATACAAGCCTAGCCAAGTAGCCACAGATGTTTTTGGTCAACATTACTTAGTGTTAGTAGACTCTTATTTAAATTGGTTTGAGATTGACCTACTTCCTAACCTGACATCCAGTACTGTCATTACTAAGTTGAAAAGACATTTTTCTGAATATGATAGTCCACACAGTCATTTATGACAATGGTGCACAGTTTACAAGTCAGCAGTTCAAACGATTTGCTGAAACGTGGGACTTTCTTCATGTTATTAGTAGTCCTGAATACCCACAATCAAATGGCTTTGCTGAACGTTCAGTTCAAAGTGCAAAACAGCTGGTAGAGAAATCCAAATGAGACAATACTGATGTTTTTCTAAACTTGCTTAATCTCAGAAATATTCCTCGCAGTAATTTACGTGGTTCACCAGTTCGGAGACTTATGTCGAGACATACCAGAACCACACTACCAATCAGTAAGAATTTGTTGGTTCCATGTGCAAAAAACAACAAAGCAGTAAAATCTCAACTTCTAACAAAGTGTTTGTCCAAATGTCCTATTATGACAAAACCATCAAACCTCTGAATCCGTTGAAAGAAGGACAGATTGGACTTGTGAAACATTTGTGTGAGGAACCAAGACTGTACATCATGGAATCGCAAAGGATGGAATTTAGGCAGAATCGGAAACACTTATTACTGATGTCTGAGCCAGTGTTACAGCATCTTGCCTGTAATGGCGACTCTAATTTTCAGAGTGACTTGTCCAATGTTTCTGTTCCAGAGAACATTTCATCTTCTGTTCCTCGTCCTGAAAGTATCCCTGAAAATCCTGAAGCAGAACATTCCCCACTGATTGTCCCTGTTGCTAAATCCACGTCTAATTATTATATTATGTGGTCAGGTCGTATCTCAGGACATAATCCTGGATACACTGCAACCAGGACATGATTGTTTTTCTTTATTATTGTCTGTGTAATTTGCATGCCTATTCAATTGTCATTGTCATTGCAAGACAGTTTGGTCAAAGAGAGAAGATGTGGATCAGAGTGTGTGCTGTACCTTTAAGAAGCATTCCAGTCAGTGGGCATGTGCATATAAGTAGTGAGCATGTGCAAGCAAGAGTGCTATTTTGAGTGAGCAGCCAGAATGAAAGCATATATGTGTGTAGCAGTCAGTTAAAGTTCAATGTTCTAGTATTCCATCCAGATATGTTTGTGTGTAATAAATTTCTTAAATGAACACCCAAGCCTCATCCTTCCCTGCCTTAAGCTTAGGCTTGATAGACACTCTATCATTCAGACCTGGGTGGCAGTCAGCTCTAAGTCTAATAGAACACAGTGCATTGTGTGCATGTGGCCAGATAGATCACGTGCATGGTATCACAGGTAGCATTTACTTGAAACGTGTACTGCTGTGAACTAATGGGATGTATAAACATATTAGTTTCATTAATGTATTCACAGTACTTACATTTGTGACATTTCATAGTAACATCTTCTTCTCCTGAAGTTGACCTGTCCATTCTACTGGGGCCACACAACATCCTATGTAAGTTAAGTTTATTTTTATATATAAACTTGGGATGATCATCAATGATGTTAGAAATTCTAGGATCTGTTAGCAATATTTCCCAATGTTTATTATAAATATCTCTAATTTTTTTCACATTTTGTGTGTAGTAAATGGGTACTCTAATACTGTTAACATCATAAATACTCATAGCTTTAAATGCAGAATTATTACTGCATTCTCCAAAATATGGCATGGCTCTACCTGTTCTTAACTCATCAATTTCTGACATGCCTGCATCAGTTTCAGTCATACTATATGAACGATCTAAGAACTTCAGTTTTAACTGATTAATTTCATTTTTAAAATCAGTGCCATTAGAATGTAAACGGGATGCCCTTATAGCCTGACCCTTAATAATATTGTGAAAAATATGTTCAGGATGCATACTGCTTCTAAGTAAATAAGTGTTCCTATAGCAGCTTTTTCTGAACACTCCTGTATTTAAAAAAACATTGGGTAACTTTTTTACAAATACGTCCAGATATGAGATTTTTTCTCTGGATTTAACCATTGTAAACTTTAAATAATCAGTGACTGTATTCATCTCGTCCAAGAGTTCTGCGAGTAAATTCTCATCTGTTTCCCAAATAAGGAAAAGGTCATCTACAAAACGTGTATAAAACAGTACGTGTTCTTTGAATTTACTCATCTGAAACAAATGTGTATATTCCCATTCTGCCATGACTAGGTTGGCGTAACTATTGGCACAAGAAGTGCCCATAGCCACGCCATCCCGTTGTATATAGAGTTGACCATCAAAAGTAAAAACATTATTCATCAGAACAATTTGCATCAAATCGCAGATAACTTCTATTTTACTTCTAGAATAGGTGCCATCTCTTTCTAAGCACCTTTTAATACTTTCAACCCCTTCTTTATTAGGGATAACTGTAAACAGCGACCGAACATCCAAAGTCACTAAAAAGTTACTGTCCCATCCCTGTCTTTTAGGCATCCTTTCATATAGGGTAACCAAAAATTGTTTTGTATCCCTTAAAATGTGTACATGTTTATTCACAATGGGCCTAAGAATATACTCTAAATATAATGAAATAGGCTCAGTCACCCAACCAAAACGGATCAGAAGCTTAGGGATAGAATCAGGGAACACTTGTATAAGATCAGGACAGGATCCAATAACAATGCACTATCCAAACATGTCAGTAATACTTCTAAGGAACATTGCTTCAAGTTCCAAGTAATACAGGTTTATCCTATTACTGTTCGGTGTGGTGACATCTGTAACAGAACAGAATTGAAAGAAGTTGATTGGATTATTAGACTTAGAGCTGACTGCCACCCAGGTTTGAATGACAGAGTGTCTGTCAAGCCTAAGCTTAAGGCAAGGAAGTTACGTTCCTGCCGTTGATTATTTTTGCAGTGATATGCTTATGGATTTGTATGTGGATACATTTTAGACATCTGTACATATCCCACTCCCCCCTCCCCAGTGGTATTCCTTCAGAATCCAGTATATGTTATGTATATTATCTGTTTAATTTATTGTGTTTGCTTAGGAACATGAGCTCTATGGGTAGCGGCACATTATCTTTGCTAGATTTTGTATATAATTTATTGTGTTTGCTTAGGAACATGAGCTCTATGGGTAGCGGCACATTATCTTTGCTAGATTTGTTTAAGATTGCATTATTTATATAGGTACACTATCTGGTTATTATTCATTTATGGACAGTCTATTTAGTTATGCAGCTTGAGTTGTAAATGACAGTGCCCCTAAAATTTCTTATGGTAAAATTTTTATGGTTGATTTTTTATATAATTAAACAAATGTGTTTTAGATGCATGAGCAAGATGGGATGCAGTATGCAATGCTTGTTGATAACATTTGAATAAGCATTCCATAAACTTTTTTACCATGGTATTAGATTTTTAAAAGTTTAATAGACAGGATTTTCCTGTTTTTAGTACTTTTAATAGTTTTGCATGTACGTATTTTGTACGTAATAGGCTTTTAAAATCTTAACGCTACCACTTTATTTTATTTAAACTATTCCTTAACAGGAAATGACATCATTTTTTCAAATGGAAAGTGTATTTATGTACCTTGTTTGCATAGCATTTTCAATGGCCTGAGGAAGACTATTGTTGAAAGCGCTCACCTTTTTATGTTAATTAAAGTTTATTCCGCCTAACGCTTGGTTGCTCTTGATTTTGGAACTTTGTTACAAGCTATTGTTAGACGAAGGGAAGCAGTTGTCTTTACCTGTGCTGATTTTGCTGTTTGAAACTGCTGTTCAGAGTGTTGAAAGGACTATTTCAGAGTGGTGAATCTCCAGGTTTGAAGAACTACGCACCTGCCATTTGGATTTTTTCCAGTTGGATTTATTTAGCTGAATAACGTACTTGTTGTGACTGCCTGTTTGTGCCTTCCATTTTTTACCTTTATTTATTACTTCTTTCCTTGGGAAGGTACAGTGGTGCACCTTTTTTTTTATATATTTTTTTTATATATTTCTTAAAGTTTACAACATTGGTGGGGGGGAGCAGGCAATTCCAAAAGAAGGCTTATACAGTGCCTCAAGTAATATATGCAAATCATGAAATACACAAGTCTTTTAGGACAGTCTTCTGCCTGCACGTGATTCCAAAAGATTTGGAGAAAGCATTGCTTCAAACACTGGGGCAGAGCACTCTAGAAAGTTAAGCATGTTATGAATGTAGCCCATATAATTTACTACATGTTGTAGCATCCACAGTGTTAATATGACAGTAAGAGTATGCAAGATCAGCAGCATTTTTAACAAGCTTGATAGCTACATAGTAATGTGTGTCAGGATGTGGACATAGTCTGTTTTGACTGAGTGTCCAGTGATGATCATGCACATTGTTTCAAAAAGTAAATGAAAAACTTTTGTTTATGTTTTGCATGGGAGGCAGAGTGGTGCATCATTTATTGTTGCCTCTTGGTGCTTGTTTCTTCTGTTTATTTCTTGGTTACGGTGCCTTTTATATGGAATCCATATGTTCTCCTTGTGTCTGTGGGATTTTGTTAGATGTTTTCTTTTTCTCACATTCCAGCAAATATGACTGTGATGACCCCCTACTTAAACCTGTGGCAGCAACTAAGAAGACTCAGTCCCCACCACTGTCTCTGGTAAGAGAGGATCACTGAAAGCAGGGATAAAAGACATGATTTCCCCTAAGGGTACACTGGGAACAGTCTCCAAACCTGGGACTGAATTATTTGCTTCAATCCAGATCCCGAAATGAGTCTTCACAGTACCCACTGCAGAACACGTTGTCCCAGTTCTAGGTATTTGACACACTCACTCTTAAATATTTGATATTTGATAATGACACATGCAAGCACTCTTAGGAAAGACTGGCACAGATGTACCTGCTATGTTCTCTTTCCCAAATTATACGGTAACACTGCCACCAGTCAAAATACCAAGATACCCTTCAAAATGGGTATTCAATTATATTGGTCAAAATAAATCTTGATATGTAACGTAGCATGTAATCCAAACAGTCAGGCTTTTCGGAGTGGCCCTAGTGTTATCACAATAAGCAGGTTACTAAAAGTACTTTCTAAATAACCAGCCACAATAGAAGGTAGTAAAATATTTAATAAAATAAAATGATTTAAAATATATGTACACTGAATAACTGATTTCAGTAAACCACAGAGTTTCACACACTGGAATTACAAAAATAACACTGTAGGATAAGTTTCACACTGATGGAAGAAAAACTCTATCTAACTGTAGATCCCTAACTGTCTAAATATTAACTGTCCCTGAGTAATCTAATTAACTCAGCAAGGCAAGATGATACCCTTCTGCAAGGCAAAATAAGGATATATGTCCACTCTTCAGGCTGTCTGGTCCTCTGCAACTGGAATAGCAAATTCTCTTATTTCTGCTGAACAGCTCTGAAAACTCTGAGTGATAAATACTAATCTGGAAAACAATCACTGACTAGTGCAACAACTGCTGCAACTCAACTCATCTCAACTAAACTCAACTCAACTCAACTGCAACTTAACAGAAATGTCTCAGAATCTGCTTTTTATAGCATAATTGTATTTAAAAAGTCAAAGAAAGCTGTTATAAAAATCTACTATGTCATTTCAGACTTTTGAAAAGTAAACAAAAACAGCTGCTATGGAGATTCCATTCTTTTCACCTCTGGCACACGATGACATCACCTTTGCTCAGCTGACTGGCACAACCTGCAATCAGATTTCTTTTTAAGACATGTACATTTGGTCAGCCAGAAAACACAGTTTGATTCTTACATTCTACACAAATTTATTTGTTTGCATTTGTTAACCGGGTAGTGTCCGACTGGGTCAGAAACCCGTTTTCAGCGGAGACCTGGGGGGGAAGCCCCAGAATAGTACAAAAATAGTTAAAAGTATAGATAAACAGTTATGCCAAATATCAAAAAGGACATTTAAAATATGTTTAATGATCACAGAAATATTAGAAGAAATAACTAGCTATACATAGTAAGTAAAATTAAAAACTTAAAAGTTAAGGATTAAGAACAAATGTAAAAAATAAAAATAGGTAGTTAACATGTACATTATCCAAGAGGATACAAATCAAAGAAATAATCAAAAAACAAAAACTTATTTACAATATTATAGCTAGACATGCTGGCATTTATAACACAGGGTAATTTATAATTATTTACAAGTATTTACAAAACTGCAGCCAGACAAGCTAGCACAGATAACAATATCTGGTAGCCTTACATTGACATACATAGGTAAATTGACATCCTCCATAGCACCTCTACCTTTGCATGTAGAATGAGAATGAGTGAATATTTGCATCCTACAAGGGTTGGGCACCACATTCAAAAGAGCATCTGTTCCTTGCACAAACTGAGTGCCACTATAGACTTTGGCTGTCATGTAACCTAGCACTGGATTAAGTGAGTAATGGGAAAGTGAATGAACAATCATGTACTATATATTCCTCTCATATAAATGTGTGTCCCATCAGTGTTATTGTACTCCCTTCATGCTCCATGCCCATCTGTTGTTTCTCTTTCTCATTCATTTTTATGTGTCATGGAACTCCTCATCTTAATCTTTGTATCACTACACCCTGCCAATATACATAAACTGGTGATGGTAAGCAAGATTTACAGATCAGCACATTTATTATGTGCTTACTTATCTCTCTTATGGTTCATAGGCTGTTACTAGGCTAATGACCACTACGGCCTTTATAAGCTTAGCCACATACCACAAACCCATTTGGATCATGAGTATCATGGACGTCTATATGATGGGGGTGTTAGTAGGGAAGTTACTAAGGGATTTGCTCAGTGCAAGATCTGTAGCTGTCTGGGACACATATTCTGAAAGCTGCATTATGTCTCTTTTTCATATAATTCAGTGAGGTACAGCTCAGGTGATTTATACCCATATGGATTTTGGAACCTGGGGTGCAATGACTTTAGTGCATGTGTGATATTGCAGATCTTGGCTCCAGATAGGCAACTGTTATCTTCTCCTTGTCTAACCTGGTGAGTGGAGCATCTGTGTGTCGCACAATGGTTTCTACAATGAAAAGAAGTGATGTATATGCTTGCCTTATGAGCTTTGCTCTTAGTGAACCATTTAGGTATAGGCTTATGTGAGATGTGTGGTGTTTCATTTGGTTTGTTTTTCAGTGACTGATGAAGAGGAGTGTTGGCGTTAGGCAATTTTTGATGCCTTTCAGATTTGGGAAGGTTTCTTTTAGTTACTTCAGCATAAACAATGCATGTGTGTGTGTGTGTGTGTGTGTGTGTGTGTGTGTGTCTGTCTGTGTGTGTGTGTGTGTGTGTGTGTGTGTGTGTGTGTGTGTGTGTGTGTGTGTGTGTGTGTCGTGAGTGGTATGTGAAGTATGTAATGTAGATATTCTTGACAATCTTGTTTCCATGTGTAATTTTTTGCCTCTAAGAAAGTTGGGTACTGTGCTGTTTTCTTTAATGATTAACTGATTGGCTGAGACCATGAGACAATTTCTGCATTGCCTTAGGATGCCCAGATCTACCAAGCTAGCTACAGAGATATTCGGAAATTGCATATCCATGTTACCTGGTTCTGTAATAGATTGGGCTGCTTAGGATTAAGGATTGGGTTTTTACAGGGCTCTCCTAGGGTAGTTCCTGTGGTTAAGGGCAAGATGTTTTACAGTGCTATACTAATCGATAAGTAAGATAGCTGCTCTATACTTAATGCTGTACATTGCCACATTGTTAACACGTATTGGAACTAATGCCAACTTTATAGGGCCATTTTTATATCTAGGCATTTGCTGCTATACAGGGCACTGCTGACTGCAGCTGCTCAGTGTGCAGCTCCATTCAAAATTGCCTGATTTATAGCAGAGGAAAAAAACTTGAAAACTGACTCCTATGTCCTCTAGCCAATAAATTATTACACTAGCTCCCTGAAGTGCTTCCCAACTCAGAGAGACCAAGTAAACACCTTCTGCCAGAAGTTGGGTGATCCTGGAATGTCTTAATGTAAAAGTACAGCAAAAGTAGCTATCAAGTGCAGAGTAAACAACAAACAACTAAGCCTCTGGCTAGCAACTAAGAAGACTCAGTCCCCACCACTGTCTCTGGTAAGAGAGCATCACTGAAAGCAGGGATAGAACACATGATTTCCCCTAGGGGTACACTGGGAGCAGGCTCCAAACCTGGGACTGAATTATTTGCTTCAATCCAGATCCCGAAATGAGTCTTCACACTACCCACTGCAGAACACTGTGTCCCAGTTCTAGGTATTTGACACACTCACTCTTAAATATTTGATATTTGATAATGACACATGCAAGCACTCTTGAGAAAGACTGGCACAGATTTACCTGCTATGTTCTCTTTCCCAAATTATACAGTAACACTGCCACCAGTCAAAATACCACGATACCCTTCAAAAGGGGTATTCAATTATATTGGTCAAAATAAATCTTGATATGTAACGTAGCATGTAATCCAAACAGTCAGGCTTTTCAGAGTGGCCCTTGTGTTATCACAATAAGCAGGTTACTAAAAGTACTTTCTAAATAACCAGCCACAATAGAAGGTAGTAAAATATTTAATAAATAAAAATGATTTAAAATATATGTACACTGAATAACTGATTTCAATAAACCACAGAGTTTCTCACACCGGAAATATAAAAATAACACTGTAGGATAAGTTTCACACTGATGGAAGAAAAACTCTAACTGTAGATCCCTAACTGTCTAAATATTAACTGTCCCTGAGTAATCTAATTAACTCAGCAAGGGAAGATGATACCCTTCTGCAAGGTAAAATAAGGATATATGTCCACTCTTCAGGCTGTTGTCCGGTCCTCTGCAACTGGAATAGCAAATTCTCTTATTTCTGCTGAACAGCTCTGAAAACTCTGAGTGATAAATACTAATCTGGAAAACAACCACTGAAAAGTGCAACAACTGCTGCAACTCAACTCTTTTATTTAAAAAGTCACAGAAAGCTGTTATAAAAATCTACTATGTCATTTCAGACTTTTGAAAAGTAAACAAAAACAGCCGCTGTGGAGATTCCATTCTTTTCACCTCTGGCACACGATGACATCACCTTTGCTCAGCTGATTGGCACAACCTGCAATCAGATTTCTTTTTAAGACATGTACATTTGGTCAGCCAGAAACACTGTTTGATTCTTACATTCTACACAAATTTATTCATTTGCATTTGTTAACTGGGTAGTGTCCGACTGGGTCAGAAACCCGTTTTCAGCGGAGACCTGGGGGGAAAGCCCCAGAACAGTACAAAAATAGTTAAAAGTATAGATAAACAGTTATGCCAAATATCAAAAAGTACATTTAAAAATATGTTTAATGATCACAGAAATATTAGAAGGAATAACTAGCTATACATAGTAAGTAAAAATTAAAAACTTAAAAGTTAAAAATTAAGAACAAATGTAAAAAATAAAAATAGGTAGTTAACATGTACATTATCCAAGAGGATACATATCAAAGAAATAATCAAAAAACATAAACTTATTTACAAAATTATAGCTAGTCATGCTGGCATTTATAACACAGGGTAATTTACAATTATTTACAAGTATTTACAAAACTGCAGTCAGACAAGCTAGCACAGATAACAATATCTGGTAGCCTTACATTGACATACATAGGTAAATTGACATCCTCCATAGCACCTCTACCTTTGCATGTAGAATGAGAATGAGTGAATATTTGCATCCTACAAGGGTTGGATACCACGTTCAAAAGAGCATCTGTTCCTTGCACAAACTGAGTGCCACTATAGACTTTGGCTGTCATGTAACCTAGCACTGGATTAAGTGAGTAATGGGAAAGTGAATGAACAATAATGTACTATATATTCCTCTCATATAAATGTGTATCCCATCAGTGTTATTGTACTCCCTTCATGCTCCATACCCATCTGTTGTTTCTCTTTCTCATTCATTTTTATGTGTCATGGAACTCCTCATCTTAATCTTTGTACCACTACACCTTGCCAATATACATAAACTGGTGATGGTAAGCAAGATTTACAGATCAGCACATTTATTATGTGCTTACTTATCTCTCTTATGGTTCATAGGCTGTTACTAGGCTAATGACCATTACGGCCTTTGTAAGCTTAGCCACATACCACAAACCCATTTGGATCACGAGTATCATAGACGTCTATGTGGGGGGGGGGTGTTAGTAGGGAAGTTACTAAAGGATTTGCTCAGTGCAAGACCTGTAGCTGTCTGGGACACATATTCTGAAAGCTGCATTATGTCTCTTTTTCATATAATTCAGTGAGGTACAGCTCAGGTGATTTACACCCATATGGATTTTGGAACCTGGGGTGCAATGACTTTAGTGCATGCGTGATATTGCAGATCTTGGCTCCAGATAGGCAATTGTTATCTTCTCCTTGTCTAACCTGGTGAGCAGAGCATCTGTGTGTCGCACAATGGTTTCTACAATGAAAAGAAGTGATGTATATGCTTGCCTTATGGGTTTTGCTCTTAGGGAACCATTTGGGTATAGGCTTATGTGAGATGTGTGGTGTTTCTTTTGGTTTGTTTTTCAGTGACTGATGAAAAACAGTGTTGCCGTTAGGCAATTTTTGATGCCTTTCAGATTTTAGTTACTTCAGCATAAAACAATGCATGTGTGTGTGTGTGTGTGTGTGTGTGTGTGTGTGTGTGTGTGTGTGTGTGTATGTGTGTGGTGAGTGGTATGTGAGGTATGTAATGTAGATATTCTTGACAATCTTGTTTCCATGTGTAATTTTTGCCTCTAAGAAAGTTGGTTACTGTGCTGTTTTTTTTAATGATTAACTGATTGGCTGAGACCATGAGACAATTTCTACATTGCCTTAGGATGCCCAGATCTACCAAGCTAGCTACAGAGATATTAGGAAATTGCATATCCATGTTACCTGGTTCTGTAATAGATTGGGCTGCTTAGGATTAAGGATTGGGTTTTTACAGGGCTCTCGTAGGGTAGTTCCTGTGGTTAAGGGCAAGATGTTTTACAGTGCTATACTAATCGATAAGTAAGATAGCTGCTCTATACTTAATGCTGTACATTGCCACATTGTTAACACGTATTGGACCTAATGCCAACTTTATAGGGCCATTTTTATATCTAGGCATTTGCTGCTATACAGGGCACTGCTGACTGCTGCTGCTCAGTGTGCAGCTCCATTCAAAATTGCCTGATTTATAGCAGAGGAAAAAAGCTTCAAAACTGACTCCTATGTCCTCTAGCCAATAAATTATTACACTTTCTCCCTGAAGTGCTTCCCAACTCAGAGAGACCAAGTAAACACCTTCTGCCAGAAGTTAGGTGATCCTGGAATGTCTTAATGTAAAAGCACAGCAAAAGTAGCTATCAAGTGCAGAGTAAACAACAAACAACTAAGTCTCTGGCTAATTCACCCACCTGCAAGATGATCTGGAGGGAAACATTTGCTACACACAACCTCTGATAGCTTTATGTTTCAGGCATGAAAGGCCTAAGCCAGGGCAATTAAGAACATGGAAAAAGTACACAGAAACACATTCTGGGGTGCCTAGTCGAATATACGGAGTTGAAGTCCAGTCTACAATCTCACCCGCAGTACCTGTTAAGGTTTTTGTGAAGATTTTTCTGTTTGATGAGGCAATATTTTCATATGCCATACTGCTTGGGTGACACTGGTTTATGCTAAGAAGTCCCTAGTTGGAGTGTCATACTTTTAAGACCTGTATTGAGTGAATAATATATTTTATTAACATTGAATGTTATGGAATTGCATTAGTTGTATCCAGTGGTTCTTGCACTTGGGACTGAAATTGATTAAAAGTGCAGTGATTGAGGACTGAAATTGGTTGATTATTCAGTACTATTCAGTACCTTGACCCTTTTCATTAATACGAATTTATGAGCATGTCTGCATTTTAGGCTTGGGACAGAAATTCCATCTTATTGGAGAATCTCCTCAACTCTGACCTGAACCTTTTGGAATTTAGCCTATGTTTTTTTCTGGGTTGTTATTGTCCCTGTTGAGGTAGATCATCAAAGTAACTTCATTATTCCAACTTGCTGAAATCTGTCTAATGAGACAGATTCATTGAAACCTGCATCAGCCTATTAAATGCACTAAGAAACAACACATTTATGAGATTTAGACAAGAAGATGGGTGTTAAATTTGTAAAAGGTTTTGCTAAAATGTATAGATATGGGCATTTTGCAGTTTATATTTCATAGAAGTAATTAGAACCACTTCAGAGTTCTAAAATATTTCTTCTCCAGTAATAGATTTGTAAAGGTGGGACTGTCTGTAATATCAGTAAATTGAATATCAAAAAGCATCAGGGCTAAATGATTTGTTCTGAAATTGCCTGCATGATTAACTGGTTATCTGCTTAGTATGCAGGGGAGCTTCCAAATTGTTGGAAAGAATAACATGATACCCTGTATATATGAGAAAGGAAGCAGTAATTCTGTATGTAGTTTGTTATGTTTAACAATAACACTGCCATTCAAGTGCTCACTGGCTTTTGAGAGATTCTGCTTTTCTTCAAAATATCTGTGAAAATGTTACGCTTTATGTTACTGTACGACCTGAAAGGAAATTATAACACAATAGATGCTAACTCCACAAGTAAGGAACCCTTCCCCTGTACAAGATCTCCCAAATCAATTACTACACCTCTGAAGTTGCACAGTAAGAATAAATAAATGTGCCTGGTAAAGTTTTAGACAACGTATCATCATTTCTGTAGTGGTCTTTTGTAATTTTCTATTTAACAGACTGGATTTTTATACTTTAGAATCCTGCAAGTATGTTTATTTCATAGAGTAAAATAAAGTTCTGTGTGGGTTGTCAGTTTGTGTTAAGTTGTGTTGCTCATTTACTGACTGTACACCACAGATGGCTAGAGCCCTGACTTTGTCCCAGCCAACCAGGGCACAGGTTGTGGCCTGGGCACTAGAGGAGCAAGTCAGGAAGGAAAGAGAATTAAGAGGCATAACCTGCTCACCTCTGCCAGGAGGAGATATTGTTTGGTATGTAAGAGGGGGTTATCTCCCTCTAATAAATCTGTGGTGAAGACTGTGGGAGCCTAGTGGGAGTAATCTGCTCAAAGCCTGTGTGGCTGATTCATTCTTAGACGTCGATGCTAGTCCTATGCTACATACATTAGATGCCGCTCTTTAGAGCACTTATGCAACCTACAGAGGGGACATCAGAGTATAATAAAAGTCCTAAAATGGATGTCTGCTTTATGGCTATGTCATGGTTGACTCTTGCCTGTTTGGGAGCAAATTTTCTATGTCACAACAGGTGTGTGTAATACATGTTGCCTGATTGAAGCTGAATATTGTGAATATGCCAAATAATATTGACATGAGCAGCAGTTATAAGGCAGTGTTTTTGTTTTCTCTGTTTGGCACACTGACATAACACCATGAGTGTCTGAAACTGCATTAGATCAATCATGATATTTATTTGATCTCTCCACAGAACTGTATGCTACTTGGAGGGCGGAAAAACACAGATGTCCCTTTGGAAGGCTATCTTGTGGCACCAATACAGAGGATTTGCAAATACCCACTGCTTTTGAAGGTAATTTTGGTTTCTTTCATATTCCACTAAAACCTTTTAAATCAGAAGTTACTTTTTTAAGGGAATTCTTTAAATGGAAAAGAAATGACAAACCTAATATAATACTTTGTATGAAATTTCACGTGCATATTTGAAGGTCCAGTGATGCAGCTTTTTCTGTTGACTTGCATGCTAGTACAATAAAAGCCTTGATCTGCCAGTAGGTAATGTTTATGTTTAGGTATCCCTTACCACAAAAAGTCTTATAAGACTTGATATAATCTTGCAGTTATTGAGTAGCAGACTTTGTTCGAGCCTTGTTTTTTTGGCTTAGATGTAGCAGATCTAATGCCAGCTCACTGAATAAGATTTACTGACAACATATTGAATGTTATATTTAGTAAAACTTCAAAAGGACAAACTTCCCTTAATGACTGCAGAGTGCACCAGTCCCTTATAAGTTATGCTAGTTTCTTCCCATCTGTCTTGATAGTTCTTGTGCTAGTAATTGGTGACTGGCATTTAAAATGTTCCACTGAATGGAGTCTTGCAATAGAAAACTTTAATTTACAAATACTACCCCCAACCAGTATAGTCTTCCACCCTCACCAAGTGCACTGCATACTACTGTACCTGATGTGTTCCAAACTGTAAATGCAGTTATAAAATGCATTCAAGATGGATGAATGGTAGTTCCTTCCCAGTCTAAAAAATCTTCATTCTTTCTTAAATAAAAAGCAGTCTATTATATCTGACAGTTCCTCTCACAATGCAGAGCCATGACCTAGCATCCACACATAACCCAGACCTGCAAAATACATACCTGTAACATCCAGCAAACCGAAATGTGAAGACACAGCTCCGTAAATACCAAAGTTTATTGGAATCCAAAAGTAAAATAAAACAGCATTAACGCCTTTTAGCAAAATTGTCACAAGCCAAACAGCGTTTTCGTCAGGTTAAGCGACTTCATCAGATGACCAGTACATATCAACTCTCCATTTTTATAGCAAAACATCGTTATTCAATTAATCAGTTAATTAATTAATTATTTAAAACAAGATATTTCCCTACCTTATTGGGTGAAACATAGCAGCAAAAGAATATATAACAGTAAAAAAATATATATATATTTATTTTATCATTATTAAGAAATGCAAACCAAGACCAAATTCTAAATTACGTATACCTTACCGATATTACCCTTTCAAGGAACATAATTCAAAAATTCATACTATCATTTTGTAAGAATGTATGGATTTTCTTATATATATCATAAAAACCATCTCATGTTAAAAATCATTTCATGTTAAAAAACAAATTAATTATTTGGTTTCAATACTATTTCTATAATAAATAGATAAATAAATAAATAAATATTTTGAATCTTGTAGGAACTCTCTTAAAAATATTAAATATAAATAGTCATTTAAAATATACAGATCTTTAAAATATAGGAATCGTCACAGTATTGAGGGAACAAATACATAAAAATATATAAATTTCATATACAATATGTATAAGTAGTGACATCTAGTGGTGGGAAGCCTTAATTACATCCACTACCTATAATTTAGCTGCTCTTAATCTCAGTAGTGGCAGTATGGATACTTTGTCATTTAATCCTGGAAATTTATCCGAATTCAAAGTCAACTGCCACCACAACTCTCTATATTCCACTCTATCTTCCCAAGGTCCACCCCTGATGTCCTTCTTGATTTGTTCAATTATTAAAAAATTGTATTTATATTCCCTACATACTTTACTATGTTTATAAAGTGCGTTGCTCTATTTGCCAGTGGAAATGTCATACATATGTTCGTAAATCCTTCTTTGGAGAGCCCTCTCTGTCTTACTTATATAGAAGGAATTACAAACTCCACAAACGGCTAAATATATTATACCTTTAGTCTCACAGTTGAAATATTCAGGACTTTTTATCCATTTGTTTCTACTTTCAATATAATGTCCTTCTTTGTTTATAACATGACAACACTGGCTACAACGTCCACATTTGTATGTACCTTTTTTATTTCTATTTTTATTTTTGCTGTGTCCATATTTAGTTTCTAAAATATTACCCAAACTTTGGGAATTCTTATATATAACCTTCCTAGGGATTTTAGCTAAACCATCAATATCTGTTAAACATGTGAATCTGTCCCACTCCCTAAAAAATATTTTTCTGATTCCATTATTCAGCCCATTATATTCCAGAATCAATGCCTGTGTAAGATCCTCTCCATTTTTGGATTTTTCATGACTTATGGCGGTAAATTCTTCTCCTTCACCCCTTACCTCTTCTACCACCTTGTTACAGTATATGGGGGCAAATCTATCTTTTCGTCCTATCTCAACTTCTTTCCTAATCCCTTTAATGAATGCAGCAGGATAACCTCTTTCTTTAAACATACTTTCCAGAAGATCACATTCTTTCTGGAAATCTACATCTGAGCTAGTCATCCTGCTGCCTCTAACAAACTGCCCTTTGACTATGTTTTTCTTACAATGTTTAGGGTGAGCACTTTGGTAGTGCAAATAGGAGTTACAAAAGGTGTCCTTCCTATATATTTTAGTCTCAAACTTACTGCCCTCCTTGTACATTTCCAAGTCCAAATATGTCATTTTATTTTCAGATATCTTATGTGTAAATTTTAAGAAACAGGTGGTGTTATTCATATATTTTATAAACTCATCTAGTTTTTCTAACCCTGCTGTCCAAAAAATTACAATATCATCCAGGAATCTTTTATAAAGAATCCAACATGATTTGTACTCAGAATCTATTATGTATTTCTCCTCCCATTTGGCCAAAACAAGGTTAGCATAGGAGGGGGCACAAGCTGCCCCCATAGCGACTCCTTTAATCTGTTGGAAGAACTCACCTTTAAAATGAATGTAATTGTATTTCAATACTAGATCAATAAGCCAAAGACTGGCTAGTTTATCTTTATGTGTCATTCTCTCGTATTCGAAAACTATTTCCTCTAACATTTCCTTACCTTCCATCTAGGGGATGGAGGAAAAAAGATCAATAACATCAATGGTGATAAATAACACATTAACCTGCCACTTACATTTATTGAGATCTTTCAACAGGTCCCATGAGTCTTTTAATATACTTATTCTATTGATCCATATAGGCTTTAATTTTAAATCAACATATTTAGCTAGTGCTTGGGTCTTTGATCCTTCAGCTGACACTATTGGGCGGAGTGGGGGATCCTCTTTATTTTAATGTATTTTCGGGATCCCAAAGGCCGTGGGAATCCTTGGTTTATCAACTTTTAGATATTTATAGCTATTATGATCTATAAGTTCTTCCTGTAACATATCATAGAGATCCAGATCAATCTTATTATATGCTATATTGATCTCATTTATGGATGCAGTTACATATCTATCCTCTTCCCATAATAGGGAATACATTTTACTATTGTATAACATATTGTCCATGATTACGATGCCTCCCCCTTTATCAGGTTTCATGACCCTTATGTCAGTATTGTGTTTCATATCATTTAACAATTCTTTTTCTTGTTTAGTAATATTCTCTTCCCATTTACAGCTGTTTCCATGTTTCCTAATTTCTCCCTCCAAGACCTTCTCCAGATTTTTTAACTGGGGGTGAAGTGGGGGATTCTAAATACTTTTTTCTTTTCAAAACATCCCTATAAACAAAGTGATTGTTAGGAAGGGTAATACTGAAATTCACTTTCCTCAGGAACAATTTAATATCAAGTATACTTTTTGTAACGTCTCCTTTGCTATAAGGAATGAATTTTAAACCTTTGGAAAGCAAGGTGAAATGTTCTCTTTTTATTATAACCTTACTAAAGTTATAAATGAAAAAATTGTCCCATGTATGACATTGTCCTTCAGTTACTATATTGTTACAATTGACCTTGCTAACATCAGCATCTGGGTAGGTTGGGAGGGTGTTTAAAATCTCCCCCTCCCCCTTCTCCCTCCATTCTTCTGAAAATTTGTGTACTGTGGGGCCTGTCTGTTTAATAACCTTTCAGACCTCCTTAAGGGGGGAAATGCTTGATCATATTCCCTATCATATTCCGGATATATTTCATTCCTACCATCCTGAGCCTCCAAATTAGGCTCTATGTCCAAGTTATCAATTCTATCCTGATAATAATTATTATAATTGTTTTGATGACTAAATCCCCGAGGTTTAGGGTAACAAATCTGGTTTTCATATTCTTTTAAGTCCCTTTGTAGGTTTTTCATTTTCCTGTTAATAATATCATTACATTTTTGATCAATATCTTTTCTTAAATCATAATACTTTTTTCTTTCATCCTGTATTCCAAAAATTAAGTCATTTTGGATGTACTGGTCCAATATCTCTATGTCTTTATGTATACCTTCTTGAACTCTACCATTTTCTTTAATAATTAACCTGAGCACATCAAGACCACATTTATTAAAAACTTCACATAACTCTTTATAATACTCTGAGTCATATACAACATTGTTAGGGAATTTGAACACACGAAAGCCTTTAGGCACAATATCTCTGGATATACATTCCCTTAAATATTCATTCTCTATTTCTAGAGATCTAAATTTAAACATTAATTTGTTTAAATGTTCCAATTTATTCTTATAAGTTCCATCCATAAGGTTTTGTTGTCCATTATGTAGCTCTTTGGAATTAAAATTGAAATTAAACAAAGGCTTAGACCGTAACCAGTCTTTAGTATCTTTTAGATTAACTTCACCGGAAAAGACAGTACCTTGTGAAGGCGCAATGTCCCTGCAAGCACCTCCTTCCGTATTAGTGCTCCTCACTCCATGGTTACCTAGTTGGAAAATATTAGGTGTATTTTCAGGTTGAAAAGTTTCTCCGGGGTCGCCGACGTCAACATTACCGCCAATAAGCTCCCCTTGCTTGTTATGGTTTTGGCTTGTGACAATTTTGCTAAAAGGCGTTAATGCTGTTTTATTTTACTTTTGGATTCCAATAAACTTTGGTATTTACGGAGCTGTGTCTTCACATTTTGCTTTGCTGGATGGTTTGGTTTTACTAGTGGTTTTGGCGTTTATTTGGATTTACGTACCTGTAACATGTTTTTCTTCCCTGAAATGGAGTGACTGTCCTTAGCAGCAGCTGACTGCAGAATTATGAAACTCAATTTTAGTAAATGTCAACGAAATTATATTATTCAAGTCTGAATTACCTGAAAGTATGCAGTTTTAGTATGACTGAAAATTATTAAGTCTGAATACAGGAATCACTGAAAATACTACACTATTAAATAACAGAGGGGGTGAACTGGCTATTACAAATGTCTTTTACTATCTCTGCCCTTATATTCCTATTTTGGGGAGAAATATGTGGCCAGGGAAAGAAAATGTTGCAGTTTTCTAATCTGACAAAGGAAAGTACAGAACATCACTGGTGCACATTTTTATACTGGTGGGATTCAGACAGTAGTAGCTCATATAAGGAATAAAATAAATATAGTATTTCAGTTCATAATGTTTAACTAGTTTAACAGAATTACTTTTATTCTTTGAAATAATAGACAAAATTTTTGTTGTGGAAAGATTATAGAGAACTAGAAAAAGTTGTTGACACAGTGTTTAATATGTGGTTTAAGATGTGGTTGTTATATGTCTATGATTTTGCTTATATGTGGACAATTGTTCAGAACATGTTTAAAAATAAAGTAAAATTTATGTTAAAGTAAGTACTGTGTATTGTTAATAAAGGAAGTGCTAAAAATATACTATGTTATTAAAAAGCCTTGGTAAAAATGTAATTGAAATCTGTGCCCCTACATCTGTTCCCCTGCTTGATTATGTAACTTCATCATTGTGGCACCTTGGAAAAAGTGGGACTGAGGAAAGATCCTTTCATTGTACATCTTGCTTAAACTTCAAAGTTGGGTGACCCAAACGTTAGGCTAGATGACGCAGTGGTGCAGCAGTAGCGTAGTCACCTCTCGGCTGGGGTGCCTTCTGTGTGGAGTCTGCATGTCCTCCCTGCGTTTGTGTGGGTTTCCTCCCACATTAGAAAGACATGCATCTGGAGCATTTCTCCCTGGACCTCTGCTGAAAATTGGCTTCATTCCAAGTCGGACTTCCCCATTTAACAAATGTTAAATAAATAAAGTGTGTGTGTGTGTTTGTGTGTGTGTGTGTGTGTGTGTGTGTGTGTGTGTGTGTGTGTGTGTGTGTGTGTGTGTGTGTGTGTGTGAAGCATGTTGGCATTTTGTGAGTGTGCTTTCAATCCAGAAAATGTAAATCATTTAATAATTTTACTTATTGTCTTACATTTAATTTTTATATGTTCAGATTTTGCATCTGTATATATCTTATAGTGTTGAAGTCAAGTATCACATTTTTGACTGCAAGTTTAGCAGCTGTTACTTCAATAAAATTTGATTCAGCAAATTCCATTTTTATTATTTCCTCTGCAGTAAAACATGGTTTTATGAACTGTATGATAATATGTCATACTGGAGATACAAAGCTGCAGTCTTTTTCCTGTATTTTTTTCTTTAGCATTTTGAACAAATGGATGCAATTTTATCATTTTTAACATTATGAGTTCAGATTTTCAGTGTAGCAAAAGTGGGCTGTACATCAATATAGTTGTTCAGTTTTTGTGAGAAAATACTTTATTTCTACACAGTAACTCCAAATTTGTCTTCTGAAACAGAATAGTACAGCGACCCTTCCGATGTCAAGATGCACACTCATATGCTAAGTACTCTGATGGACTGCTTCAAAATTTTGCCAGCCTTTACAGTTTTGATTCTGTGTTAAATTATGTTCACACTTCCTTAGATCTTTACCAAAGCTGAGCATTTTTACATCGAATTTGCAAAATACTGTCTATGATGCTTTTCATATTAAAGTATGTAGTCTTCTAAGATGATTGTTAAAGTGTTATCCTAAATTATTATTCACTGCTGGTGTTGGGACTGTGCATTTAAACTGATGAGCATTTCATCACAATGTTCCTTAAATTAAATATTTTATTCCCAAATTGTAAAATGCCATTTATAAAGCCTTATCACATGAACAACTACACTGTCTCTCTTTGTCCACTTATGTCTCAGAAAGTGATTTCAGACAAGAAATGTCACTTTACCTGCTAAATCACATTTTAAAAAGGAAAAACAAAGAGGCACTACAGATTTTCTCTGATGTTGAGCCATAACCAGTCATTTTAAAAGCTTGTCTCAAAATGTTATGAACTTACAGTATGATGAGTCTGCAGTTAAACAGGCAAACATTTCCTCATAACCTTAATGGAATTTAACATTTTTACACAAAATTTGCAAAATGCCATATCTGGTGCCCCTTTTATCAACTACTCTGTTTTATCTCATTTTTGTTCTACAATGGTGAATCCAAGCATTAGGTGTCATATGTTTCCATAGTAGCTGTAAATTCATATTTTAAGGTGGAATTGCAGAATGCCTCGTAGTTCATGATACAGAGTTATAAGATGATTCTTCTGAAACTTTTGTCCCAAAGTGTTACTAGCAAAAGTGTCATGAATAACGTGTAACATGGCAAGTGTACTCCTTGTTATTAAACTAATCTTCAAAGACATTTTTTTTACCATATTTGAAAAATGAAATCTATAGACGTACCTTATCTTTGTGCCCATGCAACCTCTTAAATTCATGTTCAGTGTTTATTGTCCAGGATCTCCAACTCCCGCCAGCTGAATTCATGCTGACTGTCTAAGGGCATCTTCCATATCTTAAATTTATATTCATTGCTTCTCATCCAGTGTGATCATCTCCCATTTCCCAGTATCATATTCAGTGCTTACGGCCATGATCATCCTGAGCTTATGAGTTTATGTTCAATGCTTGATGTCTAGGATTAACCCCTTTGACCTCTATTAATTATATTTCATGTTTGTTGTTTAGATTAATCCCAAACTACCTTCCAAATTGATGTTCAGTGTTTACTGTGCAGGGTACTCCCTCCCACTTCCTGAATTCCTGTTTGTTTACAGTCTGTGGTCTTTTTGCTCCCACAACTTCCCAAATTAATTTTTAGTGTTTGTTGCCTTGGGTCATGGCTCCCATCTCATGAAACCATATTCAGTGCTTTTTCTTTAAAAGGTGACACATTTCCCGCAACTAGTGTTTATTCCTGGTCTGTATGTACTCTCTTTTTCGTTTCACTACTCTCCTTTTTGCCCGTATGAGTTTCTTCTTATTACTCTGGCTTCTTGTACATACATGCAGTTGTACTGAATGTTGTAAATTCTGCATGCCTGGGCAGTGGCTGAAAAGGTTTATGAGATTAGTTCCCTCACAAAAGGCATTAACAAGCTGCTGTGTAAAAGATGAGCATGTTAAAACTGTGATGCACAGACATTTCTTCTTGCTATTCTGCTGCCAGACATTTAAATGTTAAGCCCAAAATGGCTTCAAGACAAAATGTTTGCTCCCTGTGAGTAAACATTTACTATAGTAACAGTGGATGTCTTAAGCAACATATATTTTTAACTCATTCTCACCTACAGCACATTTTGGTATAATTCTGTATTAACACCTATAGCTTCTTATGGTACCCTGATAGTTTTGTTTTTGGGGGTGTGTGATCTTCTTCAACTTAGTGTCTTACTAGTTAATAAAAGGTTATGTAAGTAAGAGCAAGTTATACGTCACAAAATGACACCAGGATTGTTATCAGAGGATGTCCTGCAATGGAGATATTAATCAGTATACGTTACATGTTATTGACATTTTCATTTTGACATTAATATTTTCATAACTAAGAGAGGTGCCTGCTATCACGAGGCATGGTGTGTGATAAAAAAGCATTGCTAAGCTACATGTATAACACACTGTACTGGAGATATTGATAGTAATTATGTAGATATGCAGCATTTTTGTGTGTGTGTGTGTGTGTGTGTGTGTGTGTGTGTGTGTGTGTGTGTGTGTGTGTGTGTGTGTCTATATATATATATATATATATATATATATATATATATATATATATACTAACATTTCTAGTATATGTGTCTTACAAACTATTGTATTGCATCACATGAAACCTGAGATGAGGTTGAAAAAAATTTTCAGTGGTGTTTGCACTGTGAATTGTAAATCCGAGAGATTTTACAAAATAAATAAATAAAGTAAATATTTACAGTTATTTATATTGAAGTTATAAAGACATAATTTTCACATTTCTCTAAATGTTTCAGTAAACAAGCACTCAGTAATGAATTTCTTGCCATCATATGAAACCTCAAATGTGGCTGAAAAAAGTGCTCAGACACTGTATGTCTAGGCTATACAGTTTCCAATAAAGAAAAGTTGTTTGTAAAACTATTTGAGAAAAACATAATTATGGGTTTGTGTAAATTATATATTACAGCATTGTTGTAAAGACTGTGAATGCACTGACTGCTATTAATGTTAAGAGGAACTTTTACTGATAACATTGCTATTTGTACCATTTTATTAGCATTTACTGTTCACAAGTGATTTACATTTGTTTGGCTTATGCCTTTAAACAGATTTTTCCAAAAATACTCTGGAATGTAAGGATATTTATGGGCTGCTAGAAGTCTGATATCCAACACCTCAGAGATATTGATGAGTTAAGACTTAACATTTTTTGTCAGAGATGCATGCAGTGCAGTTCTTTATTGTGTGGAAATAATCCTCTGCAACTAGTATACAAACAGAAAAATTTGCAAAATTCACTTTGTTTTTGCTGTTGATAGTTGCTAATGGAACTTGAAAAAGAAAGTACAGATATGTAAGTTAAACTTACCATAACAGTAGATGTTTGAGTGATCATTTCTGTCATGGATATAATAGCCATCTGGCTTCCACAGCTTCAGAGCACCTTCCATGAGCCCAAACTGTCAGGCAGCTTGAACTGAGCTGACTAAAAGACAATTTCAGGAGCAAGGCCCTTCAGAGCTTTCGTGCCAACAGAAAGAGAGAGAGGATGAGCCCTGAACGGGCAATGCTGGGAACAGCAAAAAAATAAATGTCCACATCCTGGCATAAACAACATACCAAAAAACAAGGGGGTGGAGGGAGGGAGCAGCTTCTACAGCAGTGATCATTTGAGCATCTGCTATCATGGTAAGTTTAACTTAGACAACTGTACTATGTTCATTACATTGTTCCCTGTTTCAGTAGCCTTAGCTGTATGGGTAAATTACATTAGCTACCTATATTTGAGAGGTGGAAGGAGAAGAGTCCAGGAGTCCCTGGAGAATGGTACTAAGAAAGCTTAATCTGGAACTAGAGAAGGAATCACATGTACAGTGTTTTGTAAAAGTATCTACAGATGACCAAATAGCAGCTTCTAGAATACTTCTAGAATCCAGCACTTTCCAAGAGTGGGCCTTGACCCTGCCTGGAATAGTTTTGTTATGGTGATTATAACAAAAAGTGATAGCCTTAAATAACCATTTGGAAGTAGTCTGTTTTGACACAGGTTATCCTTTCTTTTTACCTTCAGAAGAAGTGAACAATTGATCGGAAGATCTGAAAGATTTAATTCTGTCAGGACAGTACCTGAGTTATCTGCAGACAATGAAGGTATGGAGTATCCTTTCTCCTTCATTTTTAGATTCAGGAAGGAAAACATGGAGATGGATAGCCTGGCTTAAAGTAAACTCAGATACCACTTTAGGCATAAATGAAGGATTAGTTCTCAAGAAACTCTGTCGCTATGGAAAATGAGATAGGGTTGACTCTCCATAAGAGTTTGCAACTCAGATACCTTGCTTGCAGACGTTAGAGCAATTAGTAAAACTGTTTTCCATGTTAAGAACTTCAAGTCAGTGAGATTAGCTGGGTCAAGTGAAGTAAGTGCTAGCTTCTAAAACACAAAATTAAGATACCAAAGAGGCTTCACCAATTTACTTGGAAGCCTCTTATGCAAAACCCCTTTCAAGAACATTTGACATAAGATTGTGTTGAAAGAGTAGGCTCCATGGTCAGGCATGCTGAAACAGTTGATAAATGAACCTTGATAGAGGAATAGGGATAATTACTCACACAAGTAATGTACAAGCAGAGAACAACTAGCCCTGAATGAGTGTTGGTTATGTTGTTGACACCAGCTAGAAAACGTCTTCCATTTGCTAATATATGATTTGCTAGTAGTAGGCTTTCTTTCTGACATTAGTACCTGCTGCATGTCCTCAGTAAACAGGTACCTAAAAGGAATTAAGACACTAACATCCAGGCAGTCAGTTGAAGTTGATTGATGTTGGGTTGTATCAGTTTCTCCAGTTTTTGTGTGAGTAGATCTGGTCTTTGAGGAAACTTATGGTAATTGCCCCTGGCCATTTTCAGAAGATGGGAGAACCAAGGTTTTCTGACCCAGAAGGGAGTCACCACAATGATCTTGGGGGATTCCTTCTGAATCTTCAGAAGTATACCTTGGATATTAATGGAAGGGGTAAAAAAGCATACCAGAATATTCCTGTCCATAGAAAAGAAAAGGTAGTTCCATTCCAGGCCTTCTTGCATGGTGTTCTGGAACAGAATCTTGCCAACTGATTGTTCAGACAGGGAGTCAAAGAGGTCTACTTGAGGAACTCACCACAGATGGATCAAATCTTGGAAAATACCCTGATCTAGTTTCCATTCATGATGGTCTGCCCTGGTCCTGCTCAGCTTGTCTGCCACACAAGTTTGGTCTGATAGAATGTATGATGCCTGTAGAGTGAGACTGTGTTGTGAAGCTATATCCTGAGCTAACATGGGTAGTCTGCAAATGGGTACAACCTGGTTCCTCCTTGCTTGTTGATGTATTACATGATAGTGGTATTGCCTGTAACCACTAGAAGAGGTTTCAGGGATCAAAGATGGTTCAGAAAGTTGAGTGCCTTGACCAGGGTAAGCTTTTTCTTGATATTTGTGTATTTGCATCTGTCCTTGGTGTCCCAGACTCCCTGCACTTTGATCCCCTCCTGAAACTGCTCCCCAAGCAAAGTCCAAAGTGACTATGGTTGACTGACTGCTTTGGAGCAGAGAGAGAAAGGGGGGAACCTGTGTTTAAGGATATCTGTAATCTTCACTGTGAAAGGTAGTAGAATGGGAAGAGGCCAAAAGTTTATTTATACTGCTGGATAGAGATTGCTTTCCCTAAAAAGGAATGATATCAGAGTATAGGCAAAGAGAAAGAAACAGAGGGATCCTAAGTGAAAGACCAGCACTGGTAGAATTTTTAGCAGAATCTAGAACAGAAGCTGCTGATAAAAAAAGAGTAATTAATAGACCACATATTTATGTCCCCCAAATTTGCAACAAAGTCTAGAAGATTTAGGATCTTTGCTTGGAAGTGTTTACATAGGTATTTTTATTCACCAAGTAGACTCCAAAGAATTTTTCATCAGGTAGACAACAAATGTTGGAGGCGTGATGGGGAAGAAAGAGGTAATTGGGAACATATTGTCTGGGAGTGTAGTGAGTTGGTAGACTTTAATGATTCCCTGCAGACTGCTCTGTTAGAGGTACTGGGTGAGCAAACTGGTGTAACTAAAGAAATTATTTTTGAACTATGATACAGAATCAGAATTGTCTAGACATTGCAAGGCCTTGCTGAGTCTAATTATAGTGGCTGCCAAAAAAACAATTACAAGAAAATGGAAATCAGAGTCTAAACCAACTTTACTAGAATAAGTGAATATATTAACAGAGGTAAGCCAACTGGAATTGGGATCTTTAGAAAAGGGTAGGAGCAAATTACATAGAAAAAATGAGAATTGTGGGAACAATATATGCAGAGGAGGAATGAAGTTTAAAAGAAGGCAGGATTTGAATGAGCTATGTAGTGTTTGAATGACAACGGCTGGATAGATTATAAGTGATGTATATTGTTTGCAACTAAAATTATGTCAGTATGGTTTGTTTTCATTTATGTAAATGTTTGATTGCCTATGTCATATGTAATAACTTAATAAAGATGCTTCTTTTTTTACAAAAAAAAAGAAAGAAAGATTTCTCTTCTGTCAAGCCCTAGCACTGGGATTTGGAAAGTTAAAGGATGTTGATGCTGGGACCAAAGAGATTTCAGATACCACTGTATTTTTCTAAAGTAGAGTCTTGCCAGGGATATCATGAGAAACATAGATGCTTTGAGACCCAAAATCCTGAGTTATTCCCTCACAGTGACCAAAGTCTGAGTGGAAAACCTTAGAAATGGATGTAGATAAAGATGTGCTTTTCATGTGGAAGAAAGGCTCTTTGAACTGAGACATTCAGATGATATCACAGAACACAATCCTGTGTGAAAGAGTCAAGAAAGACTTTTGAATGTTCTCTTGGAATCCCAGCTTATGTAAAAGATCTCTTGCCCAAAGGAGAGATTCCTGACACTTTGAAAAAGACTCAGCAAAGATAAGCAAGTCATCTAAATATGGAAAAAAATGTAAATATCCTGTAACCTGCAATGAGCTATAACTGGAGCTAGACACTTTGTGAGCACTCCTTGTGCAGTGGATAGTCCAAAGAGTAAGGCAGAAAACTGATAATGTGATCCAGACACACAAAACCTCAAGAAATGTCTGAAGTCTGGATGAATAGGGATGTGATGATAAGCATCTTTTAAGTCTGGTGTTACCAGGAAACTTGAAAGAGGAAGAAAAGGTTACAGGTTGTGAAGTGACTTGATTTTGAATTTGGACACGATCACAAACAGGTTTAAGAAGACCCAGAACTGCTCTCCAAATATTTTCTGTCTTTGGCAGTAGAAATATCCTTGAATAAAAACCTTTGTTCTGTCATTCCTTGGAACAGCATGTGAAGAACCAGTGGAAACAAAAGAACCCGAAGTAAAGGATGAGGAAAGACCATTTGGAAAGGAGAAATTTCCTCTCAATGTCATCTGTAACCTTGATGAATGATTTTCAGAACCCATTTATCTGAAAGAATATATTGTCAAAGAGAAAAATGGAAATTCAAACGTTCTGGGAGAAAAAACAGACACACTGTTAGAGGGTAAGAGGGTCGCTTGAATAGTGATTAACACTTGTTAGACTGTCCATGGTTTTGGAAGTTCAAGACTTCTTTTTGGACCCCCCTTGCCATTATTTACCTGTATTTTGTTGAAACTGTTTATTCTGTTTTTTTGCCTAAATTGGATGAGAAGATAGAAAATCCCTTGAAAATTTTAGAAAAGGAGGGCTGAAAAATCTTGGAGATTCCCTGGATTAGCTTGCCCCTTTCATCATACTTTTTTATCATGTCTGCAGAAGAGGGGTCAAACACTAAATCTCTGTCCAAGAGAGAATTTAAATCTCAATAATCGAACAAGTCAATAACGTCAGGTGTTCTGAGGTAGTCCTGATGTGTAACATGAGGAAAGCGCTTAACTCTATTTGTTTTTATGTATTAAGCTTTTAATAAAGTCAGTCTTTTAAGAAGAGAAGTGGTCCACACAGCCTATCCAGACCTTGCCAAGGCCTTTGACACCATACCCCACTCTGGAATCATAGGTAAACTTACTGAGCTGGGCATTAATCCCTACGTCACCCAATGGGTTGCTAACTGGCTTACTGATAGAACCCACACTGTAAAAGTAGCCAACTCCAAATCCAGCTCCAGACAAGTGGCAAGTGGAGTACCTCAGGGTTCAGTCCTGAGACCGCTCTTGTTTGCCATCTACTTCTCTGAAGTACAGGCCAACACTAAGATGACTGCAAACTGGGAGCCATTATTGAATCCCCAAATGATGTGAATACTCTACAAAAGGGCCTTGCAGAAACAGATGCTTGGCGCCAGAGCCATGGACTCAAGCTCAGTGCCAAGAAATGTATAGTTATCCCCTTTGGGAAAAAACATATATCCGTGAATTACCCACTAAACACCGAAAGTGTGATAAGAGACTTAAGGATACAGGTGGACAATGGTCTCACCTTCGATAACCACATCGCCACAACAGTCAGGAAATCCTTCTATGTGGCACACCCCATCACTAAGGGCTTTTCATCTAGAAAAAGGAGGTCATTGTCCTACTGTACTCATCCGTCATTAGACCCATTATAGACTACAATGCCCCATTTGGTATGTACCTCTCAAGACATCTGCAACAACTGGAAAGGCCGCAGAAATATCTCACTAAAAGAATCACAGGCCTAAAGCAGATGCCCTACGTTGACCGCCTTAAAAAACTCCAGCTATACTCTGTCGCATATCGTCTACTCAGAGGCAATCTCTGCTTAACATACAAGGCCATGTCAATCTCAGAGCTGTTGGACATGCTACACTTAAATAAATCCCAATCCCTCAGAGCCACACGCTCCAGGGATCTAACCCTTGTCATCACAATAAACAAAACATGCTGGAGGGATAGGTTCCTGATCCAGAGACTCCCCAGACTCTGGAATAGATTGTCCATACATGTCAAGCAGAGTGCCTCTTTGGCCCTGTTCAGAAGGAACCTTGATGATTGGATGGGAGAAAGGAAATTCACCCCGGGGATAACATCAGTCGCCCTGCTAGACATGGGTTCAGGGAAGTAAATAGTGTGGGAAGAAATAGCCAGGGAATTGTTATGGCTAGGCTTGTATAGGCACTAGGGCTGATAGCCTAGTACCAAACTATGAACCTATGAACCTAAGAAGAGAAGTCCGGTTTATTGACCGCAGTAAAACCTTTCTTGGATTATTTGTTTTTTTGTTTTGTTACACTTTGGTTTTTTAGAATTTAAATCTCATTTTAACATTATCTGGGAGGTTCTGAGAACACATTCATGCAAACCTCCTCAAAACGGTACCAGTGGCTATAGCCCAGGAAGAAGTATCAACAGAGTTATATACATGCACTGTAACAATGAGTAATGACCTGTGCAATAGAAAAAACAAAGTTATTTAAAGCAGATTTTTCCTCACAAGAAGAAACTGCAGATAAAACTTTCCTCATACTTTCATAATTTCTCAAAACAAACGTTAACATATGAGCCTGATAATTCAAAATTCTGAAAGTTAAAATTATAGAAGTATACAATTTTTGCCCCTTACCTACCAATAATTTTACATCCCTACCCAAAAGTGTAACCTTGGAATTAACCAAGTTCTTAGCAGCTGTGGGATCAACTAAAGATATAGCTGCTGGGTCAGGTTTGGGAGTAGTGTATAAAAACTTAAAAGACTGTGGAACTTTATACACGCTATCTGCCTTTTTAGGGACAACTGGCTGACTGTCAGGAAAATTGCAGGGCAGTAACACACAAACACACATCCTCCAAAGCTAACAGAACTGGAGGAATGGTTACAGATTCTGGAAATTCCTTCTGTAACAACTAATAATATTTGCTGAGGGACTGAGAAACCTCGGTGTTCTTCCACTGAAATTACTGTCACATTCAGCAGTAGTCTCAAAGAAAGAGAAACCTCCACAGGGGAAGCACAAACTGACCTCTCTCTCAGTCTGAATCACAAGTCTCTGTTTAAAAAAAAAAAAAACTGTATCCATCCCTGCATCTTCCTGTTCAGAATTAGAATTTTGAATCTCTTCAAGAAAAGCAGACGCCCTCTTTCTTTTACCAGAAACTATTTTACAAGAAGGATTGATAGCCTGAAGTAAACCCTGATCCAGAACAGTAAACTACTTCTGTCCAAAGAAATTAGAGGAGTAGATATATGCTTGGTATTCGGTTGCTTTTTGACAAGTAAAATGGGGCCAACCATGTTAGTAGTGGGAGCAGCAGCTTCCTCAGTGATGGGCACAGCATTCTGACGCAACATGGAAGCCTTCCCTGTTCCCTCTTCCAGGACCAACAATAGTGGATGTCTCCTCTCCACTGAGAGGACTCCCAACAGCTGCAGAAGACATGGCTAATCCCCAGTCCATAGTGGCTGTATGTGCTACACCACAAGGATCTGGGGTAAAAGATATAAAAGTATAACAAATACCCACAACAGAGTCACCCACCTGTGGCTGAGGCAATTTGGTAGCCTGCTGTTATGGCAAAGGCTGTTTGCTTAATTTTTTTCTTTTTGTGGCTGGAAGAAGGACCGACCAGTAGGCCAGAAGTCTGTTCCATGGTCAAGCCAAAAATGGTGCCTTTTTCCTGGGGAGGATAAACAGCAATTGACAGTACACTACCAGTCTGCAAAAGTTACTTTTTGAAAGGAAACATGGTAAAAAAAAAACACTTTAAAACACTATGCCAGCCCCACAAAAGTAAAATAAAGACAATTTCTTCACAGAAAAACATATTTTCAGTTTCTTTATACCACTTTTAAACTAAAAGGAAAGCAAGCGCTCTTTTTAAAAGTACAGTACAGTCTTGAGACGGTCTGTTAACATACAACACTTTCCTGAAGAGGAAAGTAATAACATGAAAATAATTAAGAAATTGGAAGTTTTTCCCTATGGGAACTTATCTGCTCAGCAAAGGAAAGCCCAAGCTGACCATTGATTCCTGAAAGCCTCAGGAGAGCATACTCTTCTGCGGCAGTAAAGCTCTGAAGGACTTCATTCCAAGTCTTCTGTTTTATTCAGCTCAGATCAAGGTAATCAGGCCAGCTGTTATATCCTTGGCAGGATATAACTCATAAAGCTAAGGTTACTGCAACAGTGATCAGTATGATAAACATATCTAAGTACTGTAGCTCTGTATATAAAATGGATAGCAGTGATTTTATACTGCGTTATTGTTTTATTGACTCATCCTAACATGGCTTACCTTGTATTTTAAACTGTGACATATGTGCTATGTGAATAAATTTGCACATTTCAGTTTGACACCTTGATTTATATAACTGCAGAATTTAATTTGGTAATGTCTTTGTTGTATTGTATATTTTTGGATATGTTTTTGCCTCATTCCCCCATCCACAATCACCAAGCCCTCATCTCATGTTGGTCAGTGTTCCTTCCTTCCATCCTGCTAGGATACCAGGTGACAAAGTCAAGAGCCAGAGATCATGGCTGCCATCTAACAGAAGTTATGTGATCTTTGTCTGTGCTCCTGGCCCCGCCCCCATATCAGCTGACAGCATACAATGCCTGCTGTACTGAGCACAGTGCTCTTATCTCTGTAGAGTCTGATGCAATCCTCGGCTTGCAGTCCAGAATTCCTACTTTGCCATAGATACAGTGTTTATCCACGACCGTCCATGGATGCTGTAAGATGTACGGATGTACCAACCCCTTACTCCAGGAAGGTGGGCCATCACTGGACACTTGCTGCCATCTCTCCTTGCCTGGCTTCTCCCCCATCCTTTGCTGATAATCAAATGTGTTGTCAGAGACATAATCAGGATTTAATCCTTCTTTGTCATACAGACAGCCATGGAATATAATTTTTGTTTATGTGTTACTTACATATGGTTTATATAGCATGTTTGCTGTTACTCATTTTGATTTTAAATTTGACTTATGCATTTCCCATCTTCTTTTACCTTTTTTTTTTTACTTTTATCTTTGAAGTAGATATATGCTGTTAATATTGCCATTTGTTTAAACTGAAACAGGACAAGGGAAAAAACCTCAGCACATGGTTTGATGCATGAGTTCATTTAAAACACTTTCCTAAACTAATAGCAAATTTAAAAATAAGACTGAATGCATCACACCATGGAAAAGATGGAGCAAGAAACTGCTAATTACTGTATAAGGCCGATCTATTATTCTTACGTAACTATGGAGTCCAGTTTATCAGAAAGAACATCTTTTCTTCTTTGTACTAATTAAAAATAAATGAGTGCAGTTAGCCTGTTGAGAAAGAGTCATGGTGTTTGTCCAGACAGCTTGTGTTTGTGCAGTAGCCCAGGCATTTTAGACTAGGTCAGGAAAGGAGTAATAAAGTAGTTGGTGTATTTTCTTCAAGGGGTTAGTGCGTAGGTGTAGGCAGTTTGGGGTCATTTAATAAGGAATTCCTCCAATGACAATAATTATTCATCTCTCAGGTTTTAGCCATTGGCAATAAATGCTTGAGAAATGACTCTCACTCAACTGAGAATGAATGGTTTTAATAGGGGACTGCATGTGGGGAGATGCTGCTCACAGTGACCGTAAATCTGAGCTTAAAAAAAGTGTGACATGACTGTTTTTCAGTGGTTAAATAGCTAAGGCACTTTGCCTTTACAGTTTATCCACATGTGAGTTTATTGTGGAAATCACATAAAAAGAAAAAAAATAAGCGGTGCCCTGTGTGGCACCCACTGCTTTGGATACCTTCAGAAATGTGCACTATTTGGCTTGTTTTTCATCAGAAACAACAGAAACAACATATTTAAGGGCAAGAAATGAAGGTGTGATCTCATATCTCAGTGCTGCATGTTTGATGAACTGCTAGCAGAGAGGCCTATAAACTCACACACTCCAGGATCTGCTGCAGCTTGGAATCTTATTGGAACATGGTAAAAACTGCAGAAACCTGTCAAAACTGTCTAATCAGTTAAAAATCAGTCATGGGAAGCATATTTAAAGGGAAAGATGTGAAAGATCAAGAAAGAAGGGCTCTAGAGCAGGAATTAAGACCATACTGAAAAGAAATCCACACAGGCCTGTACTTCCTTCCATGCTGCTGGCAAATGTACACTCACTGGAGAGCAAGATGGACTACTTAAGGATGGATCTTTCTGCACAATCTAAGGTGAGAAATAGTTGTTTACTTGTGTTCAGTGAAACTTAGCTGAACTCCAGTATAAATGATAGTACAATATATGTGGAGGGGGGGGGTCATTATTTTTGTGCTGACAGAAATCAGTCTCTCTGTGGCAAATCTCTTGGAGGGGGTGTTTATGTGTATATCAACAACAACTGGTGTACAAACTGTGAAATAATCGCCTCTCACTGCTCAGAGAACATTGAGTTCCAGTCACTAAAATGCAGACCCTTCTACTTGCCTAGGGAATTAAATGGAGTGAGCATAACAGCTGATTACATCCCCATTAGTGCTAATACCAATGTGGCATTGAACATTCTGTATCTGTCAACAAATGACCTCCAGAATAAGAACCTTGAGTTTGTCCATATAATTGCAGGTGATTTCAATCAAGCTGACTCGAAATCCATATTACCCCATTATGATCAACATGTGAACTTTGCAAGAAGGGTGAACACTGTGGATAAGGTATACACAAATGTAAAACTGGCCTACAAAGCAGAACCTTATCCACATCTGGGCAACTCAGACCATCTGGCCATCATGTTGCTTCCTCCATATGCACCACTGCTGAAAAGAGGCAAACCTACAACCAAACAAGTAAGGATATGGCTTGAGGGAGCAGTCTTGGCACTACAGGACTGCTTCGAATTTACAATCTCATAGGTTCATAGGTTCATAGGTTGGTGCTAGGCTGTCATCCCTAGAGCCTATACAAGCCTAGCAATAACAATTCCCTGGCTATTTCTTCCCCCAATTTTTATTTCCCTGGATCCCTGTCTAGCAGGGTGACTGACGTGATCGCCGGGGTGAATTTCCTATCTCCCATTCATTCCTTTTGCAGAGGGCGAAAGAGGTGCTCTGCTTGACATATATGGGCAGTCTGTTCCAGAGTATGGGGAGTCTCTAGGTCAGAAACCTAACCCTCCAGCATGTTTTGGTCATTGTGATGACAAGGTTTAGATCCCTGGAGTGTGTCTCTGAGGGAGTGGGATTTCTTTAAGTGTAATGGCCTATATTTCAAAATGTATTGATAATGTAACAGTCATCAAATGTATCACCATGCGTGCAAATCAGAAACCCTGGCTATCTGGTGAAGTATATGAGCTCCTAAAGGCACAAAATGATGCATTTAAATCACAAGACAAGGATGCCCTAAAAGTGGGCAGAGGCTAAGAGAACCTACAGACTCCAGATGTCTCTGACAAGACATTCAAGCCATAACTGAATACAGGCCTGCATCCTCGCCATGTGATGAGAACACAGAATTTCTGAACAAACTAAATGCCTACTTCAGCAGATCTGATATGGACAACAACACTGTGCCAAATAAGCTCCCTGTCAAACAGGGTGAGGAGGTGCGATGTCTAAGAACATCTGATGTTTGAAGACCCTGAGGCGAGTAAACCCAGGAAACACAACTGGTCCTGATAATATTATAGAAGGGTTCTAAGAGACTGTGCTACCCAACTATCCACTATACTAACAGATATATTCAACACATCTTGCAACTAGCCATTGTACCCAGTTGCTTCAAAAATATGACAATCATTCCCTTAGCCAAAAAATCCCAACTGGCAAGCCTAATGATTACCAGACAGTTGCTCTTACATCAACAGTAATGAAGTGTTTTGAGCAGTTGATCAAGAGCCATATCTTTTCAAGCCTACCTGCAACACTGAATACATTACAGTTTGCTTATAGATCTAACTGCTGCACGGCTGATGCATAGCTATAGCACTTCATGAATCATTGGCACATCTAGAGGAGAAAAAGAACTGCTATGTCAGAATGATTTTCATCAATTTTAATTCCACGTTTAACACTGTCATCTCCCAGAATCTAATATCAAGCTGATCCAGCTGGACATCAGCACCCCCCTATGTAACTGGATACTGGACTTTCTCATCAACAGACCCAAAAAAGTATGTGTGGGAAATAACAGTTCAGTCAGTATTACATTGAGCATGGGTGTCCCTCAGGGCTGCATCCTGAGTCCTCTGATGTTCACCTTGTTGACGCATGACTGCATGATCAACCATGAATCCAGCAAAATCATTAGGTTCGCGGTTGATTTCTTGTCAGAAATGGTAAGGAAACAGCTTACGGGGATGAAGTGGAGCATCTTATAGGCTGGTGCGACAGGGACAATCTGGCCTTAAATGTAAGCAAGACCAAAGAATTAATAGTGGATTTTAGGAGGACTCAGGAGATACATCAATCTCTGGAAATTAAGGGGGTGGCAGTGGAAAGAGTCAAAAACACCAAGTTCCTGGGGGTGCACATCTCCAATGACCTAGCCTGGTCAACTCATATTAGCCACACAGTGAAGACGGCACAACAATGTCTGCACTTCCTACAGAAACTGAGGAAGACAAACCTGTCTCAGTCCATCCTCAAAGCCCTCTACAGGTGGACCATCGAGAGAATCCTAGCAAATAACATCATAGTTTGGCATGGTAACTGCAAAGCATCTGACTGTAAAGCTCTCCTGAGGGTAGTGAGGACAGCGGAAAAAGTCAGTGGTTCCTCACTTCCATCCATGGATGATCTTCATCAGACTCTGTGTGTGGGAAGGGCTAGGAAGATAATCAATGATCCCACTCACTCTGCCCATGGCATGTACTTCTGCCTTCCCTTGGACATGCGGTAGAGCAGTTTACACTGCAAAACATCTAGACTAAACAGGAGCTTCTTCCCTCTATCTATAAGGCTGCTGAACTTGAATGCCAAGCATAACACTGAATAATTAGCTCAATATATCATTTGCTACGAAGTATCAGCTATAGTAATCACTCTGGAAAATAGCTTCAGTAACTGGTACACTTAGCCTGATTTCTTATTTTATTACTTCCTGAATGTGCAATAATCAGGAGTGTGCCACCACTCCATACATGTGCAATATGAATATCAGAATATATCATACTACAACTGATGAAGTGCAATATTCTAAGCAATCACAATGTGAAGTCATAGTCTTGCAATACCTACTAGTATAATACTGTCAAATGTCTTCCTGTCCAGTTGTGATAATTTATTGCTTTGTTAATATTTTATTTATTACTGTATGTGCATTAGTCTTACTGTCATTCAAACTATGTGTTTATTGTTATATATCGCACAGGGACCAAAGCAATGTAATTTTGTCCAGCTTGCGCTACTGTGTATATCTGATTGAAAATAAAGTTTACTTTGACTTTGACAAACACAGCAGTACAACTGTATTTTCCAGTCATAAGGTATCATTTAGTTTTGATATCTTTCATATAGGGAAAGGACAAAACCTTTGATTGATAGTTCATTTTGCTGCCCCAGATGGTTTGCCAACATTATGAATTAACCTGTGACATCTCAACATTTGTTGACAAGACAGCCAGACATTGACAGTGACCACCACTCTACCATTCTGAAAGATGTTACTCAGGGTTGGGACCAGAAAGATGCAAATGTGCATATCTGCCAGAGGCATACCTGAACCACTCTATACAGAAATATGAGACTTTCTTTTTTAAAATTTTTTTTAAGATCTCAGATCAGAAGACAAACAAAATCGCACCATAAATAAACAAGATAAATCCCCTGGACAAAGTCTATACTCATACTCGGTAGCAAAAACGTGGAACTCCCTACCAACAACCATAGGTTCATAGGTAGATACTAGGCTATCTGCCCTAGGGCATTTATAAGCCTAGCCAGAGAGTATTTGAATTCCGCCTCCCTATAAGATTAGCCTACTGTGCCTCTGTAAAGTAGGTCACAGAAGGTACCCTTTTAAGATTAGTTTACTGTGCCTCTGTCTAGCAGGGACACAGGAGAGATCCCAGGGGTGAATTTGCGATTTCCCATCCATGCGTCCAAATTTCGCTTGAAGAGGGTCAGCGAGGGGCTATGTCTAACATGAATTGGGATTCTATTCCAGAGTGAGGGGAGCCTCTGGGAAATTAATCTGTCCCTCCAGCATGTCCTATTTATTTTTGTGCTGAGGTTTAGCTCCCTGGAGCGTGTAGCTCTAAGGGACTTGGATTTTTTGAGGTGGAGCATGTCCATTAATTCTGGGTTTGACATGGCTTTGTACGTAAGGCATAGATCGCCCTCTGAGTAGGCAGTAAGCAACTGAGTAGAGCTGGAGTTTCTTTAGTCGAGCTGCATAGGACATCTGTTTGTAGCCCATGATCCTCTTGGTAAGGTACTTTTGGGGTCTCTCCAGTTGCTGCAGGTGTCGGGTAAGGTACATCCCAAAAGGGGCATTGTATTCAATTATGGGCCTGATGAGTGACGAGTAGAGGGACACAATGACCTCTCTTGATCTAGATGCGAACCCTTTCGTGATAAGGTGGGCTATATAGAAGGTCTTTCTAACCACTTTGGCAACATGATTATCAAAGGAGAGATTACTATCTATGTTGGTCCCCAAATCTCTAATTACTTCTTCTGTACTTAATGGATTACCACCTATGTGGTAATTTGTGGGCACCTTGTTTTTCCCAAAAGGGATGACTATGCACTTTTAGCATTTAGCTTGAGGCCGTGGCTCTGGCACCAAGCATCCGTCTCTGTGAGATCCTTTTGGAGGATGCTTGTGTCAGCTGGAGATTCGATTATGGCCCCCAGTTTGCAGTCATCTGCGAACTTTGTCAGCCATAATCCCCCCGTGTCAGCCTGAACCTCAGAGAAGTATATACCGAACAAGAGAGGTCCCAGAACTGAGCCCTGTGGGATGCCACTTGTAACTGGTTTGGATTCGGACATGGCACCTGCGATTCTGACCATGTGGGTTCTATCTCTGAGCCAGTTTGCAACCTATCTTGTGATATAGGGGTTGATATATAAGCTGATAAGTTTATTTATGATGCCCAAGTGGGGTATTGTGTCGAAGGCTTTTGCAAGGTCCAGGTAGGATGTGTGGACTACCTTGCCCTCATCTATGGCTTTGGTAACTGTTTCAAAGAAATCAATTAAGTTTAAGAGGCAAGATCTGCCCTTAACAAAGCCGAATTGGGTAGGATCCAGTGTCTGGAGGCTCCCAATGTCTTTGTTTATGAGTTCCATGATAATACGCTCCATAGCTTTACAGACCAGACTAGTCAGGCTTATGGGGCGATAGTTTCCGGGGTCTGTTGTGGCACCACCTTTGTGGAGAGGGACCACTGTAGCTGTACGCCATTCTTTGGGTACATATCCTGTAGTAAGGCTAAATCTGAACAGTGACTTAATGTGAGGGTTCAGTTCTTCTCTTGGAGCTCGTGTAAGACACAGCCTGGGACACCGTCCAGTCCCATAGATGCTGTGTTTTTTGCTTTGGAGAGGGCAGCTTTCACCTGTGCATCTGTGATGTCAGGGAGGTTACATTCAGTTGGGATAGGCGTTTGCTCCTTTGGGGGGGAAGGGGGGGAGAAGTTTGCGCTGAAACTGTCTGCCAGGATGTTGGCTATGTCTGTAGGTTTGGTATATTTTGTACCGTTATGCAACAATTCAGAGCATATCTGGGAGTTTCCACCCATGTTTCTGACATAACTAAAGAAGGCCTTGTGATTATCTTTAGTGTCTAGGGTGATTTTTCTTTCGAAACTGGCCTTTGATTATTTTATGAGGGATCGAAGTTTCTTGCTAATACTGATCAGAGATGCCTTCCCTTTTTGGGATTTTGCTCTGTTATGTAGTAGCTTCCTCCTTCTGTTGTATAGCTTATTTATGGCCGGGGTCCACCAGACCAGTCTCCTGTTTTTGGAGGAGTGAGTCTCGGTTTTATTTGGGATAGCACGATCCATGCATTCCTGCAGGTGCTCAGAGAATGCATTTGTAAAGGATTCTGCAGATTGGGCTGTATTATCCTCTGGCCCAGGGGCTTTGAAGGATTCCACCTCAGTCTTGAGAAGTGCAAAGTTGGCTTTTGAGAAATTCTTTACAATGATTTCCTTGCCTGGGGGTGGGGATGGGATATGGATGTCCATGGAAATTTGTTTATGGTCTGATCTTACCAATGAGGGGTTTACCTCTGGTGTGGAACATAGAGTCCCCATGTTGGTGATGACCAGGTCCAATATGTTGTTCCCTCTTGTGGGAGTGGTGACCAGTTGTTCCATTGCGTTAGAGTTTATAAATTCAAGGAACCGTTGGGCGAGGGTGTTTGGGCTTGAGTAGTTTTCCCAGTCAATGTTTGGGTAGTTGAAGTCACCCAATAACATAGTGTTTGGAGAGACCTTCATATTCTCCAGTGTTCTCAGGAATGCCAAATGGGGTTCCTGTAATAGGGAGGGTGTTCTGTAGCAGGCTGCAAACTGAAAGGCAGTTTTGCGCACTGTTAGTTGCACATGGATGGTTTCCGATGCTTCGTGCAGTGCCACTAACCTGGAGGTGTAGGTATCTTTGATGAATATAGATACTCCCCCTCCTTTTGTGCTTCGCTCTGAGTTTTGGGGCCGAAACGCATGGTATGAGTTATAACCTGGTAGTGCTGGGGTGCTCTCAGGAGCCTTGAACCAGGTTTCTGTTATTGCACAGACATCGATTTTCTCCATACTGAGGAGAGTCTCGAGTGCGTGCATCTTGAGGTTTAGACTTCTGGCATTGAGTAGCATTACCTTTAGTTTTTTTATCTTTGGGTTGTCTATGGAGGTGGGTTTGTCCTTTGAGCCTTGCCTAAAAAAGGCACTATGGGGGTGGCAAGAGCCTTGGCCAGTATACGAAAGCCTAAGGGTGACAGGTGCAAGCCGTCCCTAGCGAAGCAACGTGGCTTGTCGAGCATGTCATCCCAGGCTGACAGACACTGGATCCCCTTGGAATTACACCAATACTTTAGCCAATTGTTGAAACTGATCATTTTGTCTTTATACTGTGGCATCATTCTTGGTGAGGGCAAGATGCTACTCAAGGTCAGGGACATACCAGCCTGGGCTACATGGTCAGAGAGCTCCTTTATGTCTCTTTTCATGTAGTCCAGGGAGGTACGTCTCAGGTCATTCACACCAGCATGGACAATGATGGAGTCATACTTGTACTTACTTTGGAGTGACCTGCGTGCTTGCATTATGTGGCGGATCCTAGCACCATACAGGCAGCTTACAGTGATCTTCTCCTTGTTCAGTCTGGTGAGTGGGACGTCAGTGTGCCGGACAATAGAGTCCCCTATAACAAGTGTATTTGGTGTGTTGTTTGGCCTTATGGGCTGTGACTGTGAGGCTCACTGATTTTGTGAGATATGTGATTTGTGGGTATTGTTGAGGGGTGGCTGTTGCTTGGATATCTGCTTAGGAGGTCTTTGCTGTTTAGGCAGATTTTTATTTAGAGCCTCCGAGTATGTTTTTGTGTGTTTATGTGTTGAGTATGCAGATGCAATAGGTCTGTGTGAGACTGGATTTGTGGTGTGGGTGGTTACCTTTTCCTCCTGACTGACTGTGCCAGTCTTGGGTTGAGAGAGCTCTGCCTCCAGTTTGGCTGTGTAACTGCATTTCTCACATGTATTAGAGTTTGTTGGAACCAGAACTATTTCTAACCTACTCACCTTTAAATGCTCCCTAAAAGTATACTTTACAAAATCATAGACCTGCTCCTGTGCCAGTCTTGGCTGAATTAACTCACTTTACTTCACTCACCCCCTTTAGTCTAGATCACATTTTGCAGTCCTCTCCAGCCTTCTACTCCACTCCTTTCTTTTGTTTTTCCCACTACGTTACCATATCCATTTTCTCTCTGCAGACCTTTCCTCCCACTGACGTAAACTACCTGAATGCACCATACCCTGCACTCTTCTAATAATCTCTTTTTCTCTCCATCCGTACTTCCTTCTATAACACTAATATGAACACCCCTTCTCATACTAAGGCATCACTCAATTTCCTCTTACTGTCTCTATTCATGTAATCTATAATACCTCTTTTAAACATCTTGATAGAATTATCTCAGCTCTCATTTATCACACAGTAATATATGTAACAAATAATATGACTAATGAGTTTTTACTCGCATATCTTCTCCATCTCATGTTATTGTTTTTTATTGCACTCTACTATGAAACATGTTGTATGGTTTTCTTATTGCATTTTTTCACTCCTATGTAAATTGATGTTTTGTGATTTAAAATAGCTGTAATCGATTTTTGAAAGATTGTGATTGTGGAGCTTTTCTCCTCAGGCCTACACTGAAAATTGGCCACTTTCTGGCCTAGTTGGACTTTCCCAGTAAACAAATGTCAAATAAATTAATAAATTAAGTCATGCTCTACACAATTGCATGTTATCTAGTCAATCCTATAGGGTATAATATCATTAAATAACTTGTTTAGAGTCACAGTGTATGTGGATGGATGCTTTTAAGAATCATTTCTAGGCCTAAAGAATATAATGTATCATAGCTTATGTGCCAAAACCACCTCAGCATACACAGGCCAAATCAAACATACTACTTTGTAGGTAAGTGGCAGTTCTTACAGCCTGCAATACATTGGAAGAGTTCAACCTCAGTTTTAGATAGTGCTTGAGTAAGTGTAATAAACAAGTTCATTACTCACTGAGTCCCAGCTAACCCACAGCACGTATTCTTCTAAAAGCTGAAACCAGAGCCAGCATCATTTTTTAACTTACACCATGAATTTATATAAGAAATATCACTAGTGCTGCATTAACTACTAAATATATAAGGGAGGCCCTCGTTCCAGGTACCTAAAAAATATCAGTCGTTGTTTCATTACACAAAGGGAGCGCTTCAGCATCACTAAACAGTTACTGTCCAACTGTTTTCCCATGTGTCAAAAATCCTTAGAAACAAGTATTCTCACAACTTTTCCTCCATAATAAAATCATTGATATGTACAACTCATGTCATGGTGTCAGGGCTAAATATTGTACCAATACTGTTCTGTTTGAGGTGGCAGAATATATATATATATATATATATATATATATATATATATATTTCAGTGGTTTAGACAATAAACACAAATATTTTTTGGACATTTTTACAGAATTTGGTAGCGTTGATCATGTTATACATATTTAGATATTGAGCAATTATGGTCTGTTACTTAGTGCCAGTACGTGCTTCAGTAGTTATGCAGAGGGCAGACACCAGTGTATTACACTGAACAATACCATATCTCTCACCTTTTATCTGTTGATGCTGGGGTCTCTCGGCCCTCATTCCTAGGTCTAAGCCTCTTTGTAGTCTTTGTAAATAATATGGTATGCTACTGGTAAAATGCAGAATGTGCCCAATATGCTGCTGATTCTATGGTTCTTCTTGCAGATGTCAATTGATAGTCAGTTTCAAACTTCAGTCTAGATTTCTCTCATTACATTTATGACTCAGACCTACGGGAATGCATTTCCTACAAGACGATATCAGTGTTTTTCTCAAGCAGAAAAAATGTTCACAGTACTGGCACCAAAATTCCAACAAAAGATAGTTCTAAGACCTAGACTTCATAAAAAATATGACTTACTGTTATGTCCCTGGGTAGCCTACCTTTTCAGAAAACAGTTTCAGTTACCTGGTCTGATAATAACCAGCTTAGACTATACACTTCAGTACACATTCACTTCCTGTCTTCTATTCTCAGTGCACTTTTTCAGTGACTTACACTTTCCTCTGCTATACAAGCTGGAGTAGGTGTTTAGTATGAGAGTAAGATTTGCTGCAGAACAACATCATAAGGTAGAAGAAGTGTATAATCTACCCAGAACAGAGAATCTCTTTGATGTCTAAAGCTAACAACTCTTGTAAGGAGAAAATGGAACCTTGTGTTGGCTTATAGGCACCCAGGGAAACAATGACGCCTGGGGATGGCCAGTAATGATTGCTAGAGACAAAACAGGTGAAAATGGAAATGAACTGTGTAAATATAACATAAGCTAATTAAATCAAGGTGCTCCAACCAACCATGCAACTAAATATTCTGGCAAACCTGTACATGTCTGTTAGTGAAGAAAAGTTTATAAAATATCTAAATCTTAAGCTGTGAAGAGCTGTAGACTCTAAGACTCCAGTATCATGCTTAAGCCATTTCTAGGATCCAGATGTACAGGAGCGTATCCCAGCATTCATTAGGAATAAAGGTGTTTAGTAATCTTGAACAGGATGGCAAACCTTCCCAGGATACACGCACACACACGCACACACACGCACACACGCAAACACGTACACACACGCACACGCACACACACACACACACAAACACAGCATGCATGCTTGAGTACACACATTCACACACACATGCATGTGTGTGGGCATATATATGTGTTTGTGTGTGTGTATATATATCTATATCTATCTATATATATATATATATATATATATATATATATATATATATATATATATATATATATATATATATATATATATATATATATATATATATATATATATATATATATATACACACACACTGACAAAGACACATGCATGTACACGTGCATACACATACACCTGAATATGCATGCTTGAGTATACACACACACATGCACATGTGCACGCATACACACACACACACACACACACACACACACACACACACACACACACACACACACACACACACACACATAAAACTGCATACATGTGCTCAAGCACAAACACATACAAAGGCACGAACATATGCACGAACGTGCACACAGATACATAGACACACAAAAATGCATTCATGTGCTCAAGCACACATACACACACACACACACACACACACACACACACACACACACACACACACATGCGCATGTGTGTGCATGCACGCACATGCACTGGCACATCATGCACATATGGACAATTTCGGGGATCATCAATTTAGTTTTGAATATGTACAATGTAAATGGCACCACTACTAACCCTTCTTCAGTAACAGTAGTAGCAGAGAAGATTTAAGAAATTACAAATCTCATCATTTTAATCTTAGTGATAAGAAAAATTACAGAATCACTGCTGAAAGAATTTTGAGCTGGTGAAAATGTTTTGTGAACTCTTCCCGGCATAACATAGATTCATAACAAGAATATTACATCAGATGAACCCAGCAATTTTTTTTTTCAGCTGGAAAAGTGAATTGTAGAATGTAAGTGAGAAAGGTTCTATGGTAATGACCTAAACAGACTTCAGAAAAGCAATTTTCTAAGGCCCTTCACATCCTAGCAACAAATCCTACAAAACAAGTCTGGGGAATGTACTGGCAAAACAAATAGACTAATAAGTTATAATGTGTGCAATTCAGTATGAGGATTGGGGTTATTAATGTGCACTCTGAGGCTAAGTACTGTGACAGGTCCTCTGCATTTATGTATGATGTTAACGAAGGGCTTGAATAAAAGTGCTTATCTTAGTTTGACATAAAGATATGCAACAGACAAGTTAAGTATGACTGAGTAGGACAGATATAAACAAAATGGTTAAAAACTTGTAAGAGGATGGCTGACTGCATGCAAGTTTTAAAGTTAGAATTTAGTACCACTCCTGGATATATAACAATCTGAAGTATTTTGTTGTACTTTTTGCAAAAATAGTCTAGTCACTGGAGGGCTAAACAAGGCAAAACAATATTTTACATGTTTGAAAAAGACCTGCATCCTCATGAAGACGATTGTTAATCAGCAAGGACTCATGTCATGACTATAAGATGTGTACTTTGTGGCACTCTTTGAGAAGGTCACAGCACTTTATGCAGGGTTATGCAGGTGCTTACTGCTTATCATTGCATTTCTATGTAATTTCGTAGGTAAAATAATGGTTCAGCAACCCAGTATAACAAAGCAGAGGTGTCTTACAAAACATTACTGGGGCTACCTCCTTTTGACTATTCTTCCTGGGACTGAAAATGTGAAATGGGCTATGGATAATTGAATATGTTGAAGAATGCATACTGGATAATATATCTGCTTCAAAATGGATGCCAGATTTCTCCAAGATGGTTTATGAAAAAAAGAATGAGAGTGAGACTTAGCAAAAAGGAAGCAAGTTGTGATAAAAAACGTAGTCAAATGAGGAAAAGAAAAACAAAAAAACACCAATAAAGATCTAGGGACATCAGTAGGCAACAATTTAAACATTGACGTAGAGTATTCTTAAAACATTGCCACCTTTTCTAGCTCTTGAGCAAGCCTTGTGAAAGAACTTGAAAAGACAGATTGATTCTATTTTTCACAGGTGGTAAACATCTCTATCTAGTAGCATAATTCATATCAAGGCCTATACCAGGTAAGTTTCAGTACATCTTGTCATGTAGAACTAGTTCTAAGCTTCATCTGGACAAAACCAATCAGTTGCAGCTACAACTAGACTCACATAACAGAAAAATGTCTTACCACCAAGTGGAGGTCTTTGCTTCCCATACTTCCTTAGTTATATAAACTAACATCTTCTTCTTCTTCTTTCGGCTTTTTCCCGGTTAGGGGTCGCCACAGTGGATCACCTGTCCGCTCATGATTGGTAGTGAAGTTTTACAGTGTCAAGTTTCCAGCCCGGCACCCAACCTTCCACAGAAGGCACACACACACATACACTCACACCTAGGGCCAATTTGGAGTGTTCAATCCACCTACAGCATGTCTTTGGGATGTGGGTGAAACCGGAGCACCTGGAGGAAACCCACATGACCATAGGGAGAACATGCAGACTCCACACAGAAGGCACCCCAGCCGAGGATCGAACCAGAGAACCTCTTGCTGTGAGGTGACAATGCTAACCACTGCACCACCATGGCTGCCCAGTTATATAAACTAACATCACAATCACAAAAGTAAGGAGAAAATGAAATACCCAAGAACTTTGAAACATTGTAAGTGCACAAACAGAAGCCATACCCAGAGCAATGTGAAATAGTAATTGATGAGATCCAGACTGGAGAAGTGTATTCCGTGAAACCTCATGCTGTTTACACTTGACCAGTTGTAGCGAAGCCTACATAATGAGAGATAGTAATACCTTATTTGATTTTTAGATTGAACAGAAAAGAACACAGGTAATCATTACATGAATATTTAATGGATTCTCCTTGCCTGTTAGGCATACAAAAACTGTCATAATTAGTAAAATTCTCTGTATCTCCCATGGATGTACACTCTGTTTACTCCTATAAGCAGATTTCTGTTTGCTGATCTTTTCTTTGAGATTTTGTCCATTTCTTTCTTTCTTTCTTTTGTGTTAGTGTTTTCATATTTGTCTTTTCCTTGAATTTCTTTCTTCTTTTTTTTCAGTAGTCCTAAATAGCATCTTTCTCCATGCCTCTCTGTCCTTTTAAAAACCTTACAGGTAGCTTTCAAAGCTTTTTGTTTTCCACTGCCTCCATTGAGCAAGCAGTGTCTCAATTTATCTGTTGTAGTATGTCTATTTCTTGCCTCACTGTACTTCATTGTTTTAAATGGCAGCTGCTTCAACTGGATGAATTGTAGGTTTTGCAGGTGATCATATTCCTTCTGGTCTAATAACTATGTGTAAGAAGACATTACAACTTTGAATTTACTGAGATTCCATTCCAACCTTTGCATCCTCTACATTCATCGTCTTGTTGAAGGAAAGACGTGGTGCCAACTCAAGTCAGATGCTTGGCCCTGCAGAGGTTTACATTGTAATCAAATCCTGGTATAAATCAAGGCCAATTTCTGAAGTTGTATTCGATAAATGTTACTTAATGTTGATTTTGACTGACCAGTAGTTTTTATTGATTTATTCCAGTGCACCATTTTTGCTTTTCTAGTTTTCACCTGATGAAGGGCAATTTTAGTCTGAAAGCTTGCTATTTGCACTGAAGCATTATGTTTTACTCGTTTGGCTTTCTGGATCCCTTAGTAATATCCTATGGTGGTTTTGTGTGAAAGTATAAAATATTTTACGAAGAGAGACTTGGGCTATAAAGTGAGAAAATCGTGATATGTAAATTGAAAACTGCTATACACCTTTGTTGGGGGAAAAAAATGGGCAAACAGAAAAAACTTAATTCTTCTTCGAAAGTATCCATATCAAATATTTATAGTTCACAAGCAATAGGGAACTAAATAATTAGAAATAATTATACTCTTATTGTTATTACAGGATCCAGGCATGCCTCTTACATAAATGTCGATTGTGACACAGCATCTTGTTGCTTAAGGTCTGACAGCAGTAATGTAGACATACTGATGTTGTTAAAAGTAGTTTTAATATGGTGTATACTGCACTGCACCAAAACATAAAGTATAGTTTATAATTTAATATCTTCATGCTGGTAGTGTAGGTATATGGGTTTATTATGTGATCTCATGTCACTGTTTATTTTATGACACAGTCTCAGTTCTTGCATGCACCGTCTAGCCAGAGCTATAGGAAAGGTGGGGAAGTTAGGAGTACTGCTAGCCCATTTGCTAGGTTTCAGGTTGAGCCAAAGTTGAAAAAATCTATATTAATTGTGTTTATTTTACCTGCCCCAATCAGTCGATCATTCATGAGAATTTGGATTCCCCACATTCATGCCTTCGTAGCTCATCACTTAGCAACCCTCTCTCTCTGTTGCTGTGATACAGACTGAAACAGTGAGAGGCTAGGTTACTGAAGTACCATCTGCTGGAGTTACCTGCTTTCAAGTTCAGGAATGGCTTAAAGTAGCAGAGCAGCAGCTAATCTGTCTCACCTGAATGAAGCTAGACTGTTGTACAGTCCACCTGGGAAATGGGTTATAGCACTGCTGGGAAAGCTGTTTAAAGGACAAACTCAGACTGAAAGCTAAAATGTCTCAGTCTTTTACATAGTACCTAACCCCTCTGCACTGTTTTAGGTGGTTAATAACATTTCATGATTTCTAGTACCCCAAAATGACACAACAAGCCTACCATGCTTATGTGATTTTTTTCAGCACATATTAATTCCCACAATGTACTTTGCAAGTGTACATGCACATAATGTGACAAGCTTTTCACACTGTAATTGTAAATACTTTGTCTCTGAGATTTCTTGCATTGGCAGCAGGAATCACTGAATTTGTCAGTTTCTTTTTCAATGTATTTTGTGTTTGTTTTTAGATACTAAAATACCTTGCTTTTGCATTGGTCTTCTAATTCAGATATTCATGTTATATCTTTTTGTTACGCTAGCTCATTCTAATTCATTGTCACTTGCTATACTGTCCTGCGTATGGCTAAAGTCAGAAGTTGTTTCATTCCATTGGCTGATCTTTGGAATATTTTTAAGACTATCAGTTCTTACTTAACAGACATAATAAGATGAGATTTGGTTGGCATTCTATTTCAGTCTATGCTAGTAACCAGAGCTTTATGAAGGCTGGGATAGATTAAGTTCCATCTCCAAGTGCTTACTTGAAGGGGAGGCCAGACAGTGGCCGGGTACATACAGGCATGCATCTGTTAGAAAGTAAAACCCCCTACATCCTCCATAGTATGCAGTCTGCTCCTGTCACCGCTCCTTTTTTTATGTGCACCCTTTTCCTGTTGTGAAAACACTGATGTTAGTGTTTTGCTGCAGCCATAATTTCAGGAAAAATTACTTAATTAGTCGATTCTGCCTTATTGGTGCAGCAAGATTCTTTTCTATTTTTGGTCTGTGAACTGCCTGTAATTTTTGGCACATACTCTGTGCTTACTGGAGTGGGAATTAGGGAGGAATACAGCACAGAAGGTCTAAATTTGCACTGTCTTTTGCAAAGCATATTTGTTTGACATTTATGAAATTTAAGGAGGTGTGTGTGTGTGTGTGTGTGTGTGTGTGTGTGTGTGTGTGTGTGTGTGTGTGTGTGTGTGTGTGTGTGTGTGTGTGTGTGTGTGTGTCTGTGTGTGAATGTCTATATGTGTGTGTCAGAGAGTGAATCCTGGCCTCTGTCTGTATTTCCAGTATCAACTGGACAGGAATGTCCTACTTTCTACTGGACATAACTTGCTCTGTGTAACTGTTCTTTCTAGAAGCCTTTACTGACACCATTGATATTGGTTGCCCATTTAAAATAGTTCAGCATGACTGCATCCAGTTTACTCACACAACCCCACTACTACCTCTCCACTGAACGTCAATAAACTTACCTACAGTGTGATTTCTGACCTCAGTGTTTTGGCCTGAGTTATTTATTTATTTTTTGGATGACCATGCAAATTTACACAGCATAAATGAGTTACTGCAGACATTTTCATTAGCACATAGCTGATCAGGCTAAGCCACTCCCCTGGAGGCATTTCCATTGGAGAGCAAATAGCTGATCAGGCTTAGCCACTCCCCTGGACTGTATCATTGTCTGGGTTCCTGTTATTTAAGTGAATGCTTAAATTTGCAAATGCTGTTTCGTCGAGCATGATTATGTGAAATAACAAAATGCTGAAAGCACGGAACAGTGATTTATTTCCTAGGGAGTTGGTATATTTAAGTAGGGGGGTGTGTTTGGATTTTTTTTTTTTTTTACGGATCAGCGATTTTTTTTTTCCCTGGGGAAAAAAAATTGCTGATCCATGTGTTCGACATTTTGGATTTTTGGGTATTGTGGGTCGATTATATAGCGTTCGCAATTTAGTGCGTTCGCTAATATAAGGGTTCCTGTTAGAAGACCGACAACACATTCTTTCGAATGCGTCTTGGTCGAACTTAATAGACTGAAAAGGCAAAATATCACAGCGGCTTTTAAGCAAATTCTTTCCCTGGGAAAGAATTTGCTTGGCTGCTTTATTACTTTGCCATTTTTGGCACTGTAGTGTGGTCTCGGAGTTGGTATATTTAAGTAGGGGGTGTGGGGTGCACAGTGTTTTCTTTTTTTTTATTGTTGGAACAGTGATTTTTTTGCCTTGGAAAAAAAATCGCTGTTCTGACAGTTCAACATTGTAAGCTTTTGATTACATATGGTCGATTAATCACCATTCACTTTTTTAATCATTCGGTGATCTAATATAGACCCTAATATAATATAGACCCCATTGTGTTATAGCACAGCAGCAGGTCCACCCACCATGGTGATCCTTCTGCTCATGGAAAACCATTTGGTCTAGTTTCTGAACTGGAAAGTGTTACCATGAGAGGCTGGACAGTCCTGATGGGGCTTACTACTTGGCGTAACCCTTTCTGAACTCTGGCCAGTATACAGGCTGTTCAGGTAGCAGGAATTAAAATTATGTCGAGTTTACACCAAGTTGTAGACCACAGCACAAAAATGTAGGTAACTTTAGGATGTCAACAAAGTGCAAGAGGATGAAATTATTGGGAAAGACTGAGTCACAGAAAGAATGAACTATACTGTAAAAACATGATGAGGGGCAACCAAAGTAGGATTGGTGCCCATTATTTGTTATACAAAGATTGGGGCGGCCGTGATGGTGAGTGGTTAGCGTTGCTACCTCACAGCAAGAGGTTCAGCACTACCATTCTCAGCTGGGGTGCCTTCTGTGTGGAGTCTGCATGTCCTCCCTGCAGTCACATGGGTTTCCTCTGGGTGCTCCAGTTTCCTCCCACATTCCAAAGATATGCTGTAGTGGATTGGACACTCTAAAACTTGACCATAGGTTTGAGTTTGTGCGTGTATATGCCTTCTGTGGAAGGTTGAGTGCCGGGCTGGCAACTCAACACCATAAAACTCCATTGCCAATCGTTCTGCAGACCATTGTTCTGCTGTGACGACCCTTAACTGGGAAAAGCTGAAAGAAGAAGAATAAGATTTGTCATGCAAAGACTAGTAGATTTACGGAAGAAACAGGTTATTGTTTTGAATGACTGATTACCAAATGTCTTTAATGTGACTTTTAGACATCAAATTACAGTGATAATGAAGAACTTCCGTACCAAAGTGGTTAAAAGACATTTAAAGTGAACAGATTTGTGCTACTTGTGAACAGCACAGTTTGTGATGTTTCATACTTCCATACAGTTGTGCAGCCATAGAATTAATATGTGTAAGTAAGGGGAGTTCGTGGTGAAGCCTCTCATATAAATGCAGGGGTATACTGCCCCCCTTAGGATATAAAAATGCTTTCTTTTCTGTTTCATTTGCATTTCATTTTCCCTGGTGTTTTAAAGCTTGGTCACACTTCTTTGAGCTCTGTTTGTTGTTTGTCTAAGTGATCAGAGTGACAGCTTTTCATTTTACGTGTTTTTCCTGGCCTACATTCAATGTGCTGACATTCAGGAGTCTGGTTGTTGATCTAGTGACTTAAATCCTGAATAGAACACAGTATGATTTCAGTATTGTGTTGAAAAGAAAAAAGACAAATTGCAAAAAAGAAGAGAGAGTTGCAGGCTGGTGGTACACAGTAACTGATAATTAACCAGAAGTAGGCCAAATGGGGAGAAAATGAGCATGTCCGAATTGTCCTTAAAAGCATTTAGAATAGTTTATTTACTGACTGATTGGTTTATTTATTTATTTATTTTATCTTAATGACTCTATAGCTTTTTAATGAAAATTTCATGGGGATATAATCAGTACCTTTAAACAAGCATGTGAGTAGATGCTCTGTAATGAAAGAAGCTTGGCTGCATATACTGTCATAAGATGCAAAATGCAAACAGTACCGTTTCAAAGTCTGTACATAGAACCAATTGTAATACTCTTCCATTTATCCTAACATCAAAATTGTATATATATATTTAGAATACCAAATGAAATTACCTTACAGAGTTTTGTTTCTAGTTGCCTGTTAGACAATGAAAGATGATTCTGTGAGAATGTTGGAAGACCATGGAGGATTATAGACTTTTGCTTTTCCACAAGCTCATATTTCCATGGGAAATGTGCTTTTTCTATAACATTTTAAACTCCCTGTAGCTGTAAGTAAAGAAACAGAAGTTATGGAATGAAACTTGCCTTTTGGTCTGTCTAAATAATTCTCTTTTTATCCATGATATGTTCTGCATCTGCACAAATGGTAAACCGTTTAGACAGCACATATTTTTAAAATTATCGTTTAGAAAATCTTTTTCATTTTCTCACAGTAGACAGATTATGTCAAAATTCAGAAGTGTCAGTTGACTCAGTTAGTATTTTTACCTTTATTTTTTACCTAATTATAATTTAAACGTAGTACCTAGAAATAGGCCAGTGTTCATATCAGCTTGCAGAGTAACCATGGTGACCCCAAGCTGTCAACCATACCTCACAAGACCGTTCTTAAACCTAGACCTCCTTTGTTTTCTATAAATACCACTGTGCACTTAGCACAGTCTGGAGTACCAAATGCTGTATGGGAAGGAATCTATGATAACGACCTTCTCAGCATGCTTCCCCATTAGAGAACTTGTGTAGTGAGGGATTCAGAAACCCCTGAACTACGAACGTCCAGGGAAGGGATCCAAATGTGTAAGTGTCTAGAGCAGTCTTGTGGTGCACCCCTATGCCCTTCAGTGGTGGCAATCTATGCAGGGTGAAGTGGAACTGCTTCATCCTACCTGTATTGTCAGTTAGGTAAGTTACTGTGCAACTGAATACAGGGAGATGCATGTGTTTGTTTGTGTTACACTGTGTTTATGAGACCCACTGTAACTGTATGAGTGTGTATACATAAGTGGCTGTTGTATGTGTAAATATAAGTAAGTGTGTGTGTGTGTGTGTGTGTGTGTGTGTGTGTGTGTGTGTGTGTGTTTCAATGGATGAGTGATCAGTGGTTGGGGGGGGTGTCCTTTTAGTACCTGTGCTACTACGTGTTTCACTTCAGTTGTACATTGAAGCAGTGCATAGCTATACAATTATCTTTGCAATAACATGTTGCTTGTTTGAGAATGTATATGAATAGCTAAATGGCACTGCAGTACAATTCAGCACATTGATGCAAAATGAGATGTGTTACAGTGCCAGTTACTATAAATACTATCTTACTCCAAGATATGCCACTGAAGTACATTAATAAATGGCACTGTTATGATAGAACTGGCATCCTCATGACAAAACACTTAGCACTTGCCCTGTCTACCTGTTTTCTGTAGCCTTCCTGGTGTAAAGTGAAGTGTCTGTGAAATGTTAGAGAACAGAAGAAAAAAGAATCTTAAATGAGTTAGATGCCTCAAATTATTTTTCTGCTTACACCAACATGCACACTCTCAAATGCACACACACACACACACACACACACACACACACACACACACACACACACACACACACACACACACACAACAACTGGCGACCAAGTCTCAAGAAACTGTCTTTGTTAAAAAAGGAGAGTCATTTGTAATGCATTAATCCAATGTGCCAAAATGAGCACACAGCAAGCTTGAATATTCAGTCTTTCAAGAAGGCATACTGTTGTAAACATAGTATCCTTGCTTGCCTGAAACACAGAAACATGGCATTTTTACAACAGGTTATGAATCCTCAGCATTCTCATGCTACCCATTTCCCTGCTGAATGGATAATCTGTGTACCCTAATTAACTCATTTTGTGTCCTCTTATGCCCCAGCCACCCCTGCTAGTTTTGCATTCAGCCTGCTTTATGCATTTTTGAATTCTGTTTCTGCTTTTTTTTAATTCCATGTATATTAGTCACTGTGGCTTGCAGTATGGATGTTGCATTAGTTGCATAAACACTCACCAATGCCATTCCGTTTTGGTCAGTATTCTTTTTTCTTATAATGTGTATTAGCATAGACCACACTTCTTTACTTCTCATAAACAAGTTGGTAATGTCCATCATTTTTTAATGTACTTTGTCTGTGAATCTGTCTTATTAACTATATTCCTGGAATCATGACTTTTTGCTTTTAAAAGCTTTACTCCACTCCTACAGGTTGGCAGCTGTAAGATTTGTATTTCTAGACCATAGTACTTTTATACAAGTCCAGTGTACTACCAAACTTTCCACATCATTGACCTGGAGGAAAATTCTAAGTTATTAAATGGGTCTAATTGCTAGCCTTGAATGATACTTCTTGCTGTGGTATTATCTTCTCCCTTTGGACTTTCATCTTGTAGTTATTTCCTTGTAAATAACTGTCTATACAAATGATTATTTAATTGTTTATATGTTTTTGTTTATTTAGACCCGCGGTGGTGGTGCTGCGGTAGCGTTGTCGCCTCACAGTAAGATGCTGTCCGGTTCGATTCTCAGCTAGAGTGTCTTCTGCGTGGAGACATGAGTGAATGGGCGTACCTTTGTTGAAGGTTGTGCGTTAGGGCTGGTAACTCGGCACGTAAAAATCAACTACCAATCAGTAGCGGACCGGAGTACCGCTGTGGTGACCCTTAACCAGGAAAAGCCAAAAGACACAAACAAATATGTTTTTGTTTATTTATTCTGATTTAGAACCTTGTATTTAATAGCTGTATTTAATCTTACACTGTCTTTAGATAAATTCACAGATTCATAGATTGTTACTAGGCTAACAACCTGGGGGGGGGGGGCTTTCTACGCCTAGCCAAGTATTCCCAGAAGAAGAAGAATGATGAACTGTAATCCAAATAAGGCATTGAGGGACAGGCATTTATAAGCTACCGCTGCTCTTAAGGGACATGGGTGACAGGCCAGGTGTAAATTTTCTATTCGCCATCCACTTGCCCTTAAACTGGATAATAGATGAGCTCAGCTTCACATGGATGGGAAGCCCGCTCCATAGGAGAGGCAGTCTTTGGGGCACATATCTGTCTGTCCAGCATCTTCTGTTTAAGTCACAGACAAAATTTCCCTAAACCTTTTATTTATGGTACTCTTTGACGTTTGAATATGCAGGAGTTTCATAAGTATGAGATTTGCAGATGCCTTGTAAGCCAGGCATAGATCAAAACTCATCAATCTAGAGGAGACTAAGTAGAGGGAAAAGGCTTTAAGGGGTTCTGCATAAAGCAGGTTTGTTGAGATTGCCCAGGTTGATGCATATGCCTGGTCAGGTACATACCAAAGAGTGCATTGTATGCTATGATTGGTCTGATAAGAGTGGAGTACAGTGGGATAATGACCTCTTTGGACCTAGGTACCATGCCCTTACTTATAAGTTGCAGAACATAAAAGGATTTCCTCACCAGTGTGGTCATGTGGTGGTCAAAAGTAAGGCTACTGCCTACATGCATACACAGATCCCTGATCACTGAGTTGACTCTTAGCGGTGTATTGTCCAACATGGTAATAATGCTGGAATGGTTGACTTCCCAAAGGGTACAATTATACATTTCTTAGCATTGGGTTTAATACCATAGCTTTGGCACTATTTGCTAATCAGAGATAGACCTTTTTGAAGAATGCTAATGTCTGCAGGCGAGTTGATGATGGCCCCCATCCTGCAATCATCTGCAAACTTAGTCAGCCAAAAACCTTCAGCATTTGCTTCCATTTCTGGGAAATTGATGCCAGAAAAGAGCGGACCCAGTACCAGGCCCAGGGGGACACCGCTAGTGACTGGCCTCTTGGTGGGGGTGGCCTCAGATGTTTTGACCTCCTGGATCCTATCAGTGAGCCAGTTGGCTGTCCAGTGGGTGATAAAAGGGTTTACACCTAAATTAGTGAGCTTGTCAATCAATGTATGCAATATTTTGCTGTCTTCAAGTTCTGATTGTTTTGCTTTTGGATCAGAATATGACTAAAAAAGTTTATGGATTAATTCATTTACCCAGTTATCATACTGAAAAGGGTCCATGGGTGACTTCATTTACCCAATTATCATGTAAACAAAACAAGCAAACAAAGAAACAAGCATGCATGCATGCATAAATAAATAAATGCACCTAAACAACCAAAACAACTTATCCGCTCCAAAAACAAAGGCTGTATAGTATTAAAGCAAGAATACTTTTTCTAGGGTTTGATGCAAGTATAATATTCATTCTTTTCCTCTTTGGCAACCCTCCATCTGACAAAGAGACACTTCTAATTTTCCTTATTTCCTTGGCATTCTAATGGTAACACAAATCTCTAAGTGCTTGTTCAAGCTATAAATAGTTGTGAAAAACTGAGGGGCTGTCAGCCCAGCCAGGTAGAATTTTATAAATAATTCTATGTCATTGTAAATATTAATATGATCCACAGGCTTGTGTGACAAATGTAAGAAAGCTATGTATGTTCTGAGCTTCAGAAATGTAACCACAGTGCACACTGATGAAAGAAAGCTGATAAGCAAAGGATTTTATGGCTGTTTTGATCTCAAGCTTGGAGACAGGATGTTGTTTGGGCTAGGAAATTCTTTCTATTGTTCTAAGACAAAGATAATTACTAGGTTTTACATGTAAAGTGTATTTTATTGCTGTGGCTTCCTGGCAGTTGCAGATTACAAAAAGAAATGTTAAAATGTTAAGTTCTGTGAGCTTGGGAAACTTAAATAGAAGTGTCAAGAATGATGTAATCTGAAAGGACTCAGCAGTATTGTGTATTATCAATTTAATGGCTATCTTAGAAAGTAAGAATAGCATTTTGTATTTTGTTCTAAAGCTGACAACAACTTACCAGCACTTCACCTTGTAAGTTGAATTTAGAACATAGTTTATTTTAGAGATAGATAGGAATATAGCCAGATTAGTCTAGCTGTTTGCTATATTTATGTGAAACTATCTTACAATATTGTTTTAAAGTATTTCCTGTGATCTCTGGACTCTCTAATGTCATTGTGTTGAATTGATGAGTATTGTCTTGTGTTTTTATTATTTATTATTAAATATTTATTAACCTTTCAACTGTGGCTGTTTTATGTAGAGATAATTTAAGCTCTTAGTGTACTTGCATGTATTTGGTGATACTTTATAAGCCACTCCAAAAGACTTAGCCCTGGGTTACACTCACTATTTGGATAACAGTATAGCACACAGTGGAATTGGGCCTTTATAGTAGCTGATAAGGGTAGTTGGTGGCAGTCGGTACTACGTTGTAGTCTGAGCAGAAGGGGGCATAGCTGGAAAACCTGTGCTAGCCATCCCCCGGCATGTCTGTGTGTTTTTATATAATTCATATCTCAAAGTGTGTGTGTCAGCTACTTGGCCAGGGACTCAAAACACTGGTTGGACAGAGAGGGTGCTGGAGGTTTTGGCTTGACCACTCAGCTGAGATCTGTACCCTATAGCTGTGCCAGTGGGGAGTCTTATCAGGGATCTGGAGAGAAAGGGAGAAACCAGTAAATTGTACTTTACTTTATGTGTACTTGTTATGTTACCAATGTGGAAGCCCCTCACTGGTGCTAGTGGTGAGGATTGAGGCTCCTTGATTACTGGGCCAGTGCATGGGTGTCACAGTAGTCATCACACCTAACATCCTATAGCACTGATATCAGTACAAATCTTCCTTCACATCCCCACCTTTCATAATAGCCACCTGAATTGCCACCCTTATCACACTGAAGGACCTTAGCCTTTAGCCTTCAGAGTCTGGTAAGACAGATGATTTCAATCTGCAGGAAATACAGTTTTGTCCAGCTTTAAGTAGGGATCTCAGCACTCATTTGTCCCATTTATGTACTTGTGGTGGTATGTCTACCCTGCAGAGATGGAAGCCCTAGAAAACAAGAATGACCTACTTCAGTTTTTTTTTGCATAAATAATTATTCTGTTGCAACGGGGGGGGGGGGTCTACAGCCTATAGCATCAGGTGATATGCTCTTTGTCTCCTCTGACCTGGTCTGTACACTTCCAACAAATAAGGGAAGTGGTGGAAAATAGCTTTGACATGCCTGAATGTTTAGGGAAGATCTGATGATAGATCACCAAACTCAAATTCTTTAAAAGCCTCCAGTTAAAGCTCCCAGGTGTTTCCCCAAATCCTGTTTGTAGTGTTTTACATACATGGTCCAAAAAGAAGGCTGTTTGCTAGGTGTCATTGAGAAGAGAGTTTTAATTAATATAGACAATGTGATTTTTATTATGTAAGAGTCCTGTAAGAATTTCCTAGACTGGGTAAAAATAAGTCTAATTCATCATTCCACCTCATTCTCAGGTGTATGTAGAATACCTGACATATTGTGATTAAAAAAAACAAACTTATTGGCATATTATACTCCAGTTAGAGATCAACAAATGCTTTGAATCAATTCTTCCCTCTACCTGATAGCCTTTATCAGTGTCAACACTGCCCCACCCCAGGATACCAGCCAACTGTGGCTTAATAAGTAATTCTGGATGAGTGAGTAAGTTAGTTAAGTGAGTCATTTCCCCAGTAATATTCTCTCTGTCTAAAACTGACACACTGATCAGCTGTGTTTCATAACTATGGAGTTCCTCACATTTCAGTGAAAAGTATTTTTTTTTTTTGTGGTTAATGTCCAGCATTGTGTGCCCTAAGTTTGGCTGCCTTCTATAGCAACTAGAAGTCAGTGATCATCAAATATCACCACATTTGAAGATGGGTGGTCTATGCATAAAGACTTAAGTTAGAAAGTCGTAATCCACCCTGGGCACTGACACTGCATTAGTACTGCAAAGCACCTAAGGCTTCCATGGCTACCAAATAAATTTATGTATTAACTTCATTCACTTACCTAACAAATACAGAGGTTCATTACTCCCAAGAGATGTGACAATATAAAGCAGCTTGGGAAAGACGTCATCATTATTTCTAACAACCTTTGTTGCAGAGGGAGAACTAGTAACTTTCAGGATTTTATTATATCAAAGTTCATTGAAGTTCAGCTGGTCTGCTCCCCTTAAGAGTTATAAACATTCTCAGAAATATCTAAAGGAGACCTTATTCCTGTGAAGTTTAGGTTCAGTAGGAGTCTAGGCTAAAGCCAGTATCTCTTTCTTGTATTCATTTACAGAATAGTCAACTAACTTACAAAATATTAAGGCTTTCTTGGTGTCCTCTCGGAATGCCATCATGTCATCAATGAATAGGTTAATGCTCTGATGCTTGTCTCCTAGGATAATATGCCAGAATCTTTTACTTTCTTTGTTTAATGCCTGGGCTGTGGGTTCAACAACTAAGACAAACAGGGGAGATAGCAGAATATTTCTTTTTTATGCTCTCACATCTTTTCTTGCTCGAAATCCTGAGAGATTTTGCCAGTATTTGCTACCACAAAGGTGTCAGTGTATAGTTCTCTGAGAAGTAGGCAAACTGAAGTGGTAGGTCAAAATTTTCCAGCACAAGGAATAAATAGTGCCATCTCAATTTATCAAAAACTTTCTCAGTATCTAAACTCAGAATTAAGTAAGAATCACTTCCTGTAGGTGGTGCAGTGGTTAGCGTTGTCACCTCACAGCAAGAGGTTCTCCCGTTCGATTCTCGGCTGGAGTGCCTTCTGTGTGGAGTCTGCATGTCCTCCCTGTGGTCGAGTGACGTTAAAGACATGCAGGTAGGCACGTGCTCGAATGAGCATGCCTTCTTTGAAGGTTGGGTGTCGGGCTGGCTACTCGGCACCATAAAAATCCACTGCCAGTCATTAGCAGACGGGAGTTCAGCTGTGGCGACCCCTAACCGGGAAAAGTTGAAAGACTTTTAGAAGACTTCCTGTATTGACAAGTTATATGTAAGACAAGGGTTCCACCTAAATTAAGCACTTCTAAACACATCTAGTAAATCAGTCATCTTATCTTTCATGTATCTGTGTATTATTAGTGGCAGTTTGCCTCATCTGCGGCCTTTCTTTTATGTATAGACTTAATAACTTTACACATGTTTGGTGTGGTAATGTTAGACAAAAAATCCACTTCCTGTCACAGCAACCTGGATGAACTCAGCTTAGCTTAGAAAGACTTTATTTCAGACTCTGTAGTAGGCCGCACAACATACCGCTAGCTGGTAGACAGGGCCCTTTGGAGCTCACTGTGTAGCTTGAGATGCCCTTCTTACATTTTTTTTATTTTAATATCATTCATTTGCTAACCATGCAGTTGGTAACCACATTTACTCTCCTTTTCTGCTTTGAGTGATGTCTGTTCTTTCTGTTCCCTAACTGGTTTCACCCTAGCTTCCTGGAGCATGCCTTCCTCGCTGCACTCCATTAACTGCTGTTGTTGATGTGTGTACCACTGTGTTCAGGACACAGAATTGCTTTAAAGAGCATTTACCTGTACTTCTGTCCATGGATAACAGTCAACCTGAGTTGGTGTTAAGGTAGGTGGGGCGGGGCAATAAGCAGGCAAATTGAGTTAAGAGCAATCAGCAGAGAAGACCCACATTCTGAGGGGTCTGTTGCAGAGCACTGAATCTTGAGTCAACAGTATTTTATTTTGTTTACCTTTTTAACGCAGTTAGTAAATGTCAAACACCAGGCAGGATAAAGCAGTTTGGAAAATGAATGACAGGTAACCAGAACTGGTCTGGGGGTGGAAGCAAAGTCTGTGTAGAAAGCAGGAAGGAAAGAGCTGTTTATAGCTGCATGAGTGATTTTCTGCTGGTTGAGATTTGTTGAATTTTATTTTGCTGCTTAGAGAGTATCAGCACCCTGGAAGGTTCAGGTCTTCGGCTCTGGCAAGCAGTATAAGATGATGTTAGCACAGAGGCTAATGGCAACTCCTCAGTAGTACAGAAATAAAGAACTTTCACTTAGGGTTTTGGGATCCATCTGATTGTGCTCACCTGGACCCCCCCCCTTATATTTCAGGCAGTGAAAAGTGTAGACAGGAGTATGTCTGATTTCCTGTTTTTCGCCCTGAACAGGGATAGTAATATTTTTTAGGTTTTGTCTTTCCTGACCTGTTAGTGAAGGTTTGAATGAGGCAAAATTATTTTTAGTCATAGAACTAAGTATTCTCTACCCAAATCTACCCTTGTAACCCACCATTCTTCTCTGTTTGACAATATGTTTGTCCACAGCTGTATTCTGTTTTACCTGTGGACACCTGGTAAACACCATTAGTACAGAGCCAGCCCCAGTAGCTTTGAGGGATAAGGCCCTGACTACAGCCCAGGTGACCCGACATTAAATAGTGCCTCAGGGTCTTCACAGAGCTGGCAGGTGAGAGTAGCTGTGCCATTCCCGGAAGTGTGGAATAGTCTGGGGCCATCCATTCACACAATCCTTCACTGGAGAGGAGACACTGCGATAGATGATCCTGGGGCCAAGCATTCATCCACTGGGGCAAACATTCATTATTCATCAAGCCACTTTGGTGGTAACCATCACTGTGAGTGCAAAGGACCATGCACTCATATTGGGAGGTCATTATGGTCTTTGTAATCATGTGGGCCATCCATCATACAAACAAGGTGAAGGGTTAGGCCTAAGTGAATGGACTGTATCTGTCAGCATGCTGATGAGGGCGCAAACTACCAAGGAGGCTGTCTGTATTAACACATTCTCCTGCCAACTGCTATTCTCACTGGGGAGCACTTAGGAAGGGGAAATTAGTGAGCACAGTTGAAAGGGGGAGACCTAACATTTGTCAGATGTAGCTGGATAAAGCACACAAAAAACTCCACTAAGATAGGTGGCAAAAGCCTCTAGGTTTGACACTTTTCCATATAAGATCTTGCCTGTATATGGTTGCTGTGCTGAAGATATAGTATACCTTACAGCATTAAGGTGAAGTAAAAAAGTTATGTATTTTAATAGAACAAGGTTCATAGATTAGTACTAGGCTAACTGCCCTTGCTGGCCATTTTAAGCCTAGCCAGTTACCCCATGTGAGAATCAAACCTTGCACCTTGTGTCTGTAAGGTCAACACCTTAACCATTATTCCAACCTCGCACCTTAAAATGCTTGACAGCAATTCACACCCTTAAACTGGCAGTGGTGGGAGACCATGGGGAATTCCAAGATGGCAACTTACTGAGAAGCCCACTAACTAGAGATTTCCCAGTGTGAAAACTAAGAAAGTGTTAAAAAAGCTGAAAGTTATAAATTTGTGGGAAATTATGTTATTGGCTAGCTGGTACACTGTTTGAATGTCAACAATGAAAAAAAAATCTTGGGAAAACATCAATTAGAAAAGGAGAAGAAAAAGTTGTGGATGGGAAGGACCTCAAGACTGATCAGTGGGAAGCAGACCGATGTGCTAAATTAATGCAGGAGATGACGTTCAGTAAACTCGATGAAAAAAATAGATGCACTCAAGTGTTTAAAATGAGCAGAACGCATGAACAATACATAAGAGCAAATGAAAGTGGTGCAGAAACAGAAGGATATTAAATAATTAATCTGAACTAAAATTGGAGAAATAGCAATGGGAAAAAAGAGTGACAGATAATGAGGCGCCACATTAAATCTTTCAGAAAACTGTAGATCTGGACGATAAAACATGAACAGAAAACCTGAGCGAACAAGATGGAGGGAGTGGAAAATTATGAAGGTACAAATAAGTATCTTGATTGATGTTCCAGAGGAGGATTTGTGAAGAATGAGGACAGTTCACATTTATTCTCATAATTTAACCTCTAAAATAAGCTGAGACCCATATTCGTTAAAATGTAGTAACCATATCAGAAGAAGGAGAAGATGTTAACAAAATTATGGCAAAAGGGGAAGTGGATGACATTGGTGATGCCAGGTTATTTATGGAAAATAATACTCACATTTTACTAGACAAATGAGGTCTAAATTTAGTCCAGTCATTAAGAATTGCTGCAAGGCTTGGATGAGATTCAAACTGTTATACCTACATTTTGTTTAGATATTTCCCAGGTGGGTTAAAAACACATATAGAGGCAGATATGGATTGGGAGAAGATAAAAAAAGTTCAGTTAACATTACTCCAGTCAGCAATCTGAAGAGGATTCTCTTACTAGATCCTAGATTAGTAAGGGGTGCAAAAGAAGCTATGCCAGTGAAACTGTTTCCCTTGTTCAAAAGATAATACTTGAGTGACAAAGAGAAACTTAGAAACTGGTCACAGAATAATTAGGAGAACCTTGATTAAACCCTAAGAAGGTACTTGGAAAATGTGAGGGATAGGAACACTGCCAACTAAGTGAATTTAAGTGAACAGTGGAAAAAATAGAAAAAGACATTTTCAAATTCAGGGATATAGCTGGTGTGGTAGCCAAGAAAAAAAAATCCTTGCTATTATATATTGATATTATCTTGTACTCAACAGCACCTGAATCTGACATATAGTTGTGTGATATTTTAAGACAGTTTCAAGTATTTTCAGGGTATAGAATAAATGCTGGCAAAACAAAGTCTATAGCAGGAAAATATGTGTGTACACATTAATTAGCTCAGCAATACCCATATTTATCGGGACATAAAAATATGAAGTATTTAAGAGTGTGGATTTAAAATACTGTTCTCAGCCACTGTAACTGGGAGCCACTACAAACCCTTGGATTAGACCAGGCTGTTGACTACTTTAATACTACTTTTATTAACGTTCTTAACAAACTCACCCCCAGTAGGAAAATTAGAGTGAAAGCTAACTATGCATCTTGGCTAAGTAGGGACACTAGAGCCCTACTAAAAGCCAGAGATAAAGCCTGGATAATCTGGAAAAGAGAAAACACCACCAGTTCCAAGCAAAACTACCAACAGCTTATAAATCAGGCCAAGCCTCAAACTAAACAAAATAAACAAAACTACTTCCTCACTGCCCAAAACAAATACTCAAAAAATCCACAAAAATTCTGGCATTCTAGTAACTCCTTCCTAAAACCAGGCAAAACAACTACTCCAGCTCCAAACTCTACACATAGTAATTTAGACATAGCCACTCAATTTAACCACCACTTCACAAAATCCATCCTGGCTCTATCCAGCCAGCTAACCAATTATAGTCCATCACATACCCAAACCAATCAACCAGAAAAGGCACCCTCCTTTACTCTATCACCTGTCCCCACCTCTACAATTAAGAAACTCCTTCTAAAACTTAAACCCACCACCCTTGCAGCCGATAACTTACCTGCTACCTTCATAAAAATGGCCTCTGACTCTCTGTCTTACCCCACCTCCATCCTAATCAACTGCTCCATACAGGAATCCTATATTCCCAAACTCTGAAAAATATATTATTCCTGTTCATAAAGGGGGTAACTCCTATTTCTTCTCAAACTACCGATCCATTGTCATCTTATGCCCCCTATCTAAAATTCTAGAGAAATGCATCCATTTGCAAGTCATGAAATTCCTGAACACACATCAGCTCCTCTCTATCACACAACATGGCTTCCGCCCTCATCACAGCACAACCACTGCTCTTCCTTCATTTACTAATCTAGTTAACCTTCACAGAAACAACAACAAATATACATCAGCCATTTTCTTGGACATCTCAAAGACATTTCACATGTTCTGTCACGCCATTCTGCTAGATTCTCTAGCCTCATTATTTTTCACCCCATCTAATATAGCCTGGTTTAGAGCCTACCTATCTGACAGGCAACAATCTGTCCAACGGCAAGGAGCACTATCCCCCCAACTTCTAACTACCATAGGAGTCCCACACGGCTCTATACAGGGCTCACTTCTCTTTTCTATTTTCACAAACAACCTGAATAGCTCTACCCAGCATGGCACACTTATTCAATACACAGATAATTCAACCCTGATCTGCACTGCCTCATCGCCTACCATTCTACAGCAAATTATCCAGGAAACCTTTAACTCTGTAGAAAAATGGATCTCAGGTACCCAACTAATCCTAAACCCCAATAAGACAAAACTACTACTATTTTCCCCTAACAAATCAAAGGCTCTCCTCTCCTTTTCCATCACCTCTAAAAACGGCACTACCATCTCCCCTTCTGAGCACACCAAACTTCTTGGTATTGAAATTGACAACAATCTTCACTTTGATCTCCACATCTCACAAACAATCAAATTGGTTCACAAAAAATGGGCGCACTATATAGGCACAAAAACTTTCTCTCACACCAAGCAAGAGTCACCCTTGCCCAGAATCGCCTTCTGTCCACACTACTGTATGCAGCACCTATTTTCACTCATATTAGAAAAACTGACCTAAACAAGCTAGAATCCTGTTACAATAAGATAGCCAAGTTTGCTACAAACTCCAGTTACAGAACACATCACTGTGTTGCACTAAAAGAACTAAAATGGCTAGAGTTGCCACAAGTACTTAACTACCACCAGCTAGTTACTGCATGTAACATCCTTAAGTACCCTGAAAAAAAAACATCTATATCCAGTCATCTTACCCATTACACTGCAAATTGGCATCTCCGATCTAGTGACAAATCTCTCCTCTACATCTCCAGGGCAAACAATACTGCAGGCAAAGCGCTCTTTTGTCACACCATTGCTAAAAACTGGAATTCCCTCCGCTATTCTCTGACCACTGCCTCTACCACCCCACAATTCAAAAACTCCCTCAAATCACATCTGCTAAACACCTGGTTATGTCCTTGTATCACTTGACCTTTACTCTTCCATCTCCCCCCTTCTTTTCCAACTTCCAAGCTACTCACATTAACCCTCTGCAGTATTAAACCCAGCCAATAACTCTGGCTATTAGTTGCTACTTCTCATAGCGGGCAATTGCTCCTCTTTTTGTCACAATGATTATTCACCTGCACATTAGATGGAATTCCTGACTGTTTCTCCTGGAAAATGTCCATTTTATACATTTAATACAACTCCATGTTGTATTATTTAAATGACCTTTGTATAACACTGAATAAATTTACTTCTCTTGTTTTTTTTTTTTGTTTTTTTTTGTAACAATGTTTCAGAGCTTTTCTCCCCAGGCCTCCTCTGTAGATGGATCTGGTCCAGTTGGAATTTCCCAGTTAACAAATGTAAAATAAAATAAAATAAAATAAATAAAATAAAAATAAATGGACTGCAGTGTGGCAACTTGAGATATGTGGATAGAGACCAAGCAGAAGATTATTAGCAAAATAACAGACTGGTAAGTAATGGACATGGACATGGACAATAAGATCCAGGCAGTGAACATGGTTTTAGGTCCTGTGGTCCTGCATATCGGCCAGGCCTAATGTTTATCAGTCAGAGCGAAAGTTGTGGATGCTAATGAATAAAGAGTTAAAGGAATTTATTTGGGAGGGGAAGAGGACATGATTAAAGTGGGATAAGTTGATTCTTCATCTTGAACAGGGTGGTTTAGGGCTATCTGATTTGAAGGGATATTTTAAAGCTACACAAATGAGACTTTTATATATACAGCAAACAGAGGGATACAAATCAAAATGGAAAAGGAAGGTGATGGAGCAAGTTAAAAGTGAACATTTACTGTTTGTACAACATATGAGAAGGTCATAAGAATCACGTGTATTAAATTAAAAACATATTAACCACAAATCTCTATACCAGAAGAATGCAAAGTTCCTGTAATCACGGTTGCATAGGTAAAAAACACACTAGCCAAAGCCAAGAACACAGTATCCATGGGACCTGACAACATCCCAGGCTGTGTTCTACATGAACTACAGAACAAACTGGCACCCTACCTAAGTACCATGTTCAATCATAGTCTCACCTTAGGCTATGTGCCCACTGAATGCCGCACAGCGATGGTTATCCCACTCCACAAAGGGGGAGCCACCACAGACCCTGGAAACTACCGCCCCATTAGCCTAATGAGCCTGGTCTGCAAGGCTATGGAACGTATCATCATGGAACTTATAATCAATGACACTGGTAATCTCCAAACTCAGGACCCCACCCAGTTCGGGTTTGTAAAAGGCAGATCATGTCTCCTAAACCTGATTGACTTCTTTGAAGCAGTCACCAAAGCCATAGATGAGGGTTAGGTGGTTCACACAGCCTATCTAGATCTCACCAAGGCTTTCGACACCATCCCCCACTCTGGAATTATAGATAAACTCACTAAACTAGGTATAAATCCCTATATCACAAGATAGGTTGTCAACTGGTTCACTGACCGAACCCACACTGTGAAAGTAGCAGACTCCAAATCCAACTTCAGACCAGTGACAAGTGGAGTACCACAGCGTTCAGTCCTGGGTCCTCTCCTGTTTGGTATCTACTTCTGTGAAGTACAGGCTAACACAGAAGGTCTTTGGCTAATGCAGTTCTCAGATGACTGCAAACTAGGAGCCATAATCAAAACTCCAAAAGATGTGGACATCCTACAAAAAGGCCTCGCTGATACAGATGCCTGGTGTCAAAGCCATGGCCTCAAGCTCAATACCAAAAAGTGCATTGTCACCCCTTTTGGTAAAAACTCTGTGCCCATGAACTACCACATAGGCGGTAGCCTACTTAACACCGAAAGTGTGATAAGAGACCTTGGGACACAGGTGGACAGTAGTCTCTCCTTTGATAATCGCATTGCCACAGCAGTCAGGAAATCCTTCTATGTGGCACACCTCCTCACAAAAGGATTCTCATCCAGGAAAAAAGAGGTCACTGTTCCCCTCTATTCGTCACTCATTAGACCCATTATAGAGTACAATTCCCCTTTTGGTATGTACCTCACAAGACATCTACAACAACTGGAAAGGCCACAGAAATACCTCACAAAGAGGGTTACTGGCCTCAAACAGATGCCCTATGCAGACCGTCTCAAAAACCTGCAGCTTTACTCCGTTGCATATCACCTACTCAGAGGCGATCTCTGCCTAACACACAAAGCTATGTCAAATCCAGAGCTTTTAGACATGTTCCACTTAAAGAAATCCCAATCCCTACGAGCTACACGCTCTAGGGACCTAAACCTTGTCACCACAATAAACAGAACATGCTGGAGGGATAGATTCCTGACCCAGAGACTTCCCATACTCTGGAACAAACTACCTATCTATATCAAACAAAGCTCCTCATTAGCACTCTTCAAGAAAAATCTTGATGATTGGATGGGAGATAGGAAATTCACCCCGGGGATCACTTCTGTGGCTCTGCTCGACAGTGGCACAGGAAAATAATTTTCTTGGGTGGCAAAAACCAGGGTACCTTTTGGCTAGGCTTATATAGGCCCTAGGACCAATAGCCTAGTACCTACCTATGAACCTAAATGATAAGTGATACATCTGTCTAATGGAGGGCATCACACTTCTAATTACATTAAAAGTAACTTATTTTAATTATGGTTATGATAAAGGAAAAGTGAAATGTAACAGGAAGAATAACACCATTACCAAACTTCGTAGCATTTAATAAATAAAATATCAGTAGAGCAAACTCTTTGAGTATCATTCTGTGAAGCAATATGCTGAGGTAAAGCCATTTGCTTTGCATTCCAATCTGGATAGCATCAGTTTGTGAGAACCTCGCAGATACATAAGGTAGGAACAGGACCCATATTAATGAACAGGTCTCAGTCTGTGGTTTACTGTAAACATGCTTATGTAAGCTGAAGCAGACCCATTCATTATTCACGCCTGTCAAAAACTGAAGGAAAACATGAATGCCACGTTACTTTTCTGTACATTCTGTGTACTCACAGTGTCAAATCTAAACAAACTGAAGGGACTCTGGCTGACAAAGTTTGCAGATGATTGCAAGTTGGGAGCTATTATTAACTCCCCAAGTGATGGTGGCATCCTACAGAAAGGTCTCAATGAGACCAACGACTGGTGTCATAACCATGGCCTTAAGCTCAATGCCAAAAAATGTGTCATCATCCCCCTTGGGAAAAACCCGGTTCCCTTGAATTACCACATCGATGGTAGTCCACTGAACACAGAAGGCGTTATAAGAGATCAAGTAACACAGGTCGACAGCAACCTCTCTTTTGACTACCACATTGCCACTGTGGTCAGAAAGCCCTTCTGTATGGCACATCTCATTACTAGGGGTTTTGCATCCAGGAAGAAAGAGGTTATTGTCTCCCTCTACTCTTCCCTCATTAGGCCAGTCATCGAGTACAATGCCCCATTTGGCATGTACCTCACTAGACACCTGCAACAACTGGAGAGGCCACAAAGGTACTCACAAAGAGGATCCTAGGCCTTAAACACTTGTCCTATATGGACAGACTCAAAAAAACTCCAATTATTCTCTGTCTCATATCGTCTACTTAGAGGTGATCTCTGCTTGACTTACAAAGCCATGTCTGATCCAGCTCTGTTAGAAATGATACATCTAAAGAAATCCCAATCCCTCTGCACCACATGGTCCAGAGACCTCAACCTCATTACCATAATCAACAGAACATGCTGGAGGGACAGGTTCATAACCCAGAGATTGCCCATGCTATGGAATATACTTCCCATTCATGTCAAGCAGAGCACCTCACTGGGCCTGTTCAAGAGAAATATTGATAAGTGGATGGGAAATAGAAAATTCATCCCGGGGATTACTCCAGTGGCTCTACTCGACAGAGGCACTAGGAACGAAGGTCGGGTGGCATGATGCCAGGGTAATCCTATGGGCTAGGCTTGTAAAGGCTCCAGAGCCATTAGCATAGTACACACCTATGAACCTATGTTCTTCCTGTCTTACTAGAGCAATAATTTATCATATGATGCTACCATCATTCTATTAAACTATGTGCCATCATTCTATTAAACATATGTAAGTACATCATAGATAATATGTAAACAAGAAAACCTGCTTTATATAAGCAACATATTTTATTTTGAATCAGTTAAACCATATTAATGACATCTGTGCTAAGATCCATGCCATTATGTTCATTTCAATTCACTGGCATCTCCATGGCATCTCAATGCTCTAGACTTGCATTTTCCCCTAGCCTTTTTCTGATGTTTGGAAACTATGGATTTAGTAGGTGAGCTGGATGTTGCCAGGTTGATTCCATATTTCAGCAAACTAGACCTTTCTGTACACTGTTCATTAACTAGAAAACCAAGGTACTCTAACTGCATCCATGCCTTGTCTGGGGCTGTAAAGTTGCCCTTCCTTATTGGCAGCCTACAGTCTAGAGGGAATTTGGAGACTGAATTTCTAGTGTTTCTTTTCAGCAGTCAGCAGAAGGTGAAGGCTCTTACACAGCAATCTTACTGTTATAGAATATTCCTGATCAGTCGCTATCATCTGACCTTGAAACAGTGGGGAGGCTGACAATGCAGCCTGCAGTATATCATCTTTCTGGCAGTACTGTCACACTTTTGTATTACTGGGCAAAGTCATAATACCAGAGAAAATTACTTGTGTCAAATATTGATTGGCGTTTATCTGAGTTAATGTTTTAAAACTGTACTACTTAAAATTATTAGCTTAGAGGTTTGCAAACACACACACACACACACGCACGCACGCACGCACGCACGCACACACACACACACACACACACACACACACACACACACACACACACACACACACGGATTTCCCTTGAGTGCCAGGATTCTGTGCAGATGTATATTGCATTCTTTTAGGGACTGAATTGGAAATGTAGGGCTTATTCCTTTAACATGTTGCTACCGTTACCTTTCCAGTATGAATGGTAGTCTATCATCAGACTGTCACGAGAATGCCAGATATCAGTTCTGGTGTTTCAGATGGGGGGTCACTGGATTTCACACAGAGAGCTTCACAAATGAGATTACACTGAAATGGGCTTAGTTTATGACCTAAACTGATCAGAATAAATTAAATTACCTCTCAGCAAAAGAAGACAACTAGCCCATCTAGTCTGCTGCTTTAAGTTTGTTAACTTTCATCCGTACAAATGTCGACTTGAATGCATTTGTGGATTTCCTGTGTACCACCCACTTTAGTAGTCTATTCCACTGAACCACAGTGCGTTATTCCAAACATACAGTGTGTTACACTGCTGTGCTGCATTCTGGATCAGTGTGTTCATTGATACAAATGTGAATGAACAGTAATCAGAGGAGGCTATGTGGTTCTGAGGTACTTTTTCTCTCAAGATGGAGTTTTGCCACCTCAGTTGATCCTTTTACTAATTCAGTAGAAAGCTGGATAGCCAAAGGTTGTTATAGTAGCTTAACGTTGCCATACAACTGTAGCTTCTTTTGCATGAACCATACATGCCAACGTTTAGAATATACAGCGATTAGAATTCACAGAACCAGGCAGTGGGATAACTGTGGTCCCTGTTGTGCTTGTATCACTTATATTACCTGCAGAAGCCAGCCATTTGGCAGAGAGGGATAAAGCATTGATTACAGTCTGCATGACTCAGGCTTAATTAACAATTCTGCCGTCTGACAAAATTGGCAGAGGATGGACATGACCATCCTGAGGGAGGGGCATAATGCTGAAGGCAGATTTCTCACTGAGCCCTTTTGCATAGCCAGCTTTTGGCACAGCAAACCCTGCGGTTGCTGGGGGGCCCCCTAGTTATCTTAGTGATATTTTATAACATGTCTGTAAAACCAACTAAAGCTAGTACAGCAATCCTGTATACTTAAACCAGGAGGCTAATAATAACTCTTATTTATATCTCCTTTAAAATTCAGTGATATTATGGATATGCTAATGGTGTTTTATAAAGTAACAGGCTTTACAACAGCCAGCTCTAGGTACCTGAAATACCAATAGCTGCAGGACCCCCCCCCCCCCGTAATCATCCTTGACTGTGTGGGGGCCCACAAAAGCTGCTGCTGGTTGTGCAAAAATGAGGATGTACTAATTTCCTAATTATGCTCTTTTACCATAACAGGGTTATGATACGACCATTTTAGGATAAAACTGATAATAAACTTGAGCAAGGTAAGCACTAGAGGGATTAGCAGCCCAGAGTGACTGATCTCAATGCACACCATGTATTTTAAGAAGAGTTGATGCTTCCAACCTTCAGGGATGGTTTCTCTTTCAGGGAGTTTTTATAAGTACTGGCAGAACACCAGATACTATTTGTTTGTCTTTCGCCACAGCGGAATTCCGGTCCACTAATGATTGGAAGTAGAGTTTTTACGAAACACCAAGGTGCCAGCTCGATGCCCAACCTTCAACGAAGGCACGCCCATTTACGCACGCATGTCTTTCAAACGCTACTCAACCGTGGGGAGGACATACAGACTCCACACAGAAGGCACTCCCAAGCCCAACCAAAAATCGAATGGGAGAACCTCTTGCTGTGAGGTAACAACACTACCAGCGTACCACCACGGCAGTACTATGATGTTCAATTTCTCTGCTGAAGAATTCTTCACAGTACCAAAACTAATAGCATATTAGTGGCATATTAAAGGCTCAAAATCAGGAACATGTTTTAAGGATTATGCTAATTTACTTAAAACAATTACTAGAGTAACACCTTTTGCATCAATAAGCATTTTTGGACAATAAGTAGTATAAAACTCTAATGTTTGAATTTGTTGACCATCTGTAATCCTGAATGACTTACCAGCAAATCAAACTTTTTACAAAGGACAGAGCAAAATTATAAGGCAAAATCAGGGAAGGTATCTGAAATCAAGGACAGTTACATGTATGCGTTACTCTTCAATGAAAAGTGACTTACCCCTGCAGCTCTTTAGTGGCTGCCAAACAGCAGTCACTGATCTGGTGTGGCAGTACCTGTGTTGCACAGTGTATTGTTATTCACTGAAATAAGTACAAATCTAGTATTGCTATGACTTATACTTGTGCTTGTGTGTATGTAAAAAAATATCACAGATTTTTATCTGTGTGCATACCCAGTAATGCCGGAACACATACATTATTCTTCTGGGTATCAGTAAAAATGCAGCTAACAAGTAATTACATTTCAAAAGTAAGGCATAAAATATATCCCTGAACATTCAGATACTTTGACCTTGTAGGAGTCTGGTGGCCCCCGCTCCCCAGACTGTATAAATAGATACAGTGGAGACCCCCTTAATCATCCTTGTATGTGTGGGGGCCCCACAAAAGCTGCTGCTGGTTGGGGAAGAATGAGGAGAAAAAAATGTATTCATTTTCTGACCACAATCTTTAACCTGACCAGGGCTGTAATATGACCCTGTTAGGATAAAGCTAATATGGCCTCTACTCTCAACCACACCCATTCTAAAACCAGCCCTGCTCAGATGTGGGTTTACAGAAAGTTGAACTAGGTTATGGGGGTGCTGGTGATTGCATGGTTATTACTACTTTAATTTTCATCACAGTGAAACCTTAGAGGTCCGCACAGGAGGTCATTACAGCTTGTGTTTGGGCTGGGGACAATGTGGTCATTGTTTCCTTTGCTTTTCTCACAGACCTCAGAGGTGTACAAAGAAGGTTGCTATAGTTTTTGTAGGGGCAGGGCACTGTCTAGGAACAACAAAGTAGAATACATTACTGTAATCATTATGTTTTTATTTCACTTTCCTCACATTAACTAACACATGAGGCATGTATACAGGTGGTGGCCTTTGGGGGTGGGGTGAGGAGGCATGCTGTGTATACGTATGCAAGCAGTCGCAGGAAAAATATGACTGTGGCAGTTTGAACCTCTGCTTTCACCCCAACCTACCATCAGAAGGATGCATAGGCACTGACTGCCTTTTGGGGGGGGGGTTAGGGATGCAGGCTGTATTTCCAAATAGATCCTCTATAACCTCACAGCAATTGTCTTTTTAGTTTGTCGGCTTTGAACATTAAGCCTTGGGCACAACTTAGGTCATCCGTGAAAGAAAAAAGTAATAATAAGACCGGAATTCTTTTGTTACTCATGATTTTTGTTTAGACCACCGTTGGATTAAAAGCTTGGGACATGCTCTAAAATGCATTCCAAAGAGTTTATAACTTTATAGCTTCTGGGGTCACCAGCTTAATTGAGTTATTTCTTAAGTAGTTGTTACTACCGAGTCTTGGCCAGGAAAGGTTTGTTGAAAGGATGCAAGGAAAACGAAAGCCCTTAATCATATTTTTTGTTCAAGCCATCACTGGATGAAAGGTTTTGTGATAAGAAAGAAAAAAAACTTTAAAATGCTCATCAGTGAACATAGAAAGTTATGGCTTCCTGAAAAGCTGAAGAGTATGACAAAATGTGAGACAAATAAGGAAAATAAGTTGTATGCATGACATGGGGAGTCCAAGACGGGGGGGGGGGGGGCAGAGGGGGACACTGGAGGATATGTGTGAGTTGAGGGGTGCTGAAACAGTAGACAGTGCCTAGGGTACAATTTCATGTAAGTTTAGCCCTGTACATAGAGTTATTGTAGAGCATCATTCTTGTAACTAAATTCCAATAACTGTGAATGTTCCTTTGTGAGACAGGCAACCATAGTCTGGTACAAGGGCCTGTTGTAATGTCAGAGCACTGAAGCTATAGGTAATTCTGTGTGTACTAATCCTAAACGTTTTCAGCATGACCTAAAAGGTTGCTTAGGAGGGGTGGCAGTGACAGGGTGATAGTGGCAGGATGACAAACTGATAGTGCCTAGAGGGCCCCCAACTTGACACTTGCTGGAGGCCCCCAAAATGCTAACACCGGCCCTGCCCTTTTGGAGACTGGGGCTCAAAGACATTGCTAGTATGAGCATTTAGGAGGATTGAAGAGGTGTAGCTGTTCTAGAACCTGGGGCGGGCATGCTGTTAAGTCATGCCTCAGTATCACGCCAGCCTAACAGTACAGCAACAACACACATGGTAGTACTGTGGTTGGGAAAATGTCCTTGTGCAACAGTATGCATGTATGTCTCTACTGGCTCTGGCTTTGATCTGTACCTTCTTCCAGGGCCATCATCCGTGTCCTCAGTCAGAAGGTAATGCTGGTCAGAAGCATGGAAGGCCAGTATCCTTCCATGTCATTATGTGGTTCCAAGAGGAGGTTAGAGCCAGAAGTCAGTTCATAATGAAGCTAAAAGAGCACCAGTGAATGAAAAAGTTCTGTTGTTTCTGGCAACTCTTGTTCATCTATTAAGCACATTTTAAACCCACTACATTAATCTCCACTTCGTGGGCAGGCTGTAGTTCTGTGAAGGGCATTAACACTCAGCAAGATTTTGTACCTATTCTGAAAAGTGCTGTAGGGCCTTTGTTGGCATAGGTTATGGTGAAGGGCAATCAGTGAAATAGATAAATATATACATAATTCAATTTCAGCTGTATAAATAAAGGATTTACCATAAAGAATGATCATACTGATTTTCTCAACTTTGACCAAGCACAGTACAGGAATATGTTGAGTAGATAAGTGCTAAGCTGTTGGAGCAACACCTATAAGACAGGTATAGGGATACCCTTCTCCTGTGAGGAGACCCAAATAATTCAGAATCATTTATACTTCCAGTTAGCTAGCAAGATCAGGTATCTTGGTATGTCTGAATTCAACTGTCAGGTTACTCTTTCACCAGTATGGCTGCAAACACAAGATGAATCGCAGCATGCTATTGTGTTAGATGTTTCCTGTTTTTAGAAACTTGACCTGCCATTTAAGTAGGACCTCCTTCTGTCTTATTTTGACTAATGTACTAAGGTCACATCTCGTAATATTATGGTTAATTCAGGGCATCTGCAAACAACATTCCGCATTACTACATGCTTCTCATCTGCATGCAAACCTTCCATGCCATTGCTGGCTGCATATATCAGATAGTTAACTTCTACTCTTGGCTGGTCAAATACCTTCTCTTCTTGTTTCTGAACGGTGAAGCATGGTCTTCTCCAATTTCTTGCTTTAGACGGCAGTTCCATGAGATCATTTTGTGGTGTTTAAAGTTATTCATGTCCGCTCAATGGAGTCGTCGATGTTAGTCTTCCTTCTTCAAATCACTGATTTGTCTCGGCAAACCACTGTATGCATTGCAGAAAATGCTGTAACAAAACACCAGAAGAATCATGCACTTTTTACAGAAAATACAGTGTAGAAGAAAAAATGTATAATCAAATACTGATAGAAAATAAAAAGAGTAAGATGCAAATAACAGAGTTTGTAATTGTTTGCTAGTTTCGTTATTTAATGAGTGGATGCTGTGCTTGTATTCTCTATCACTGTTCAGAGTTGCTGCCAATATTATGTGTTTACCGTTTGGCATCTCTTCTCAGGCTGAGTAAAATGTTGTTGCTGCCAATATTATGTTTTTACCATTTGGCATCTCTTCTCAGGCTGAGTAATACGTCAGTCTTGTTTATTTTTGCTTGTTCTTCATTGAGATGGGAGTTTATTTGTGATTGCCCTTCAACGAGATGTGAGACATTTATTCCAGCCCTGGTGAAGATGATGATATAAGAAGAATCCATGTTATGATTCTGGGAGTGGGAAGCTTTGTGAAACACACTGTGTTAGTACACACAATATTGTTTCCTAGATTCACTGGCTTGTTAGCATTGGTGAAAGCTTACTTCCTGGCTACTTAACTAGCATGAGTCAGTCTGAGCTCATGCTGGTTTGATATGTTATTCAGCCTTCATCTTCAATTTGGAGAGTTTTATATTGTAGACTATCCTAGATTACTAAAATCATTTGTTTGAGCTGATAGTTCTTTGATGTGGTGGTTCAGTTTTAGACATCCTTTAAAGCCAAATATAATAGCTTTTCATTAATGGACAGTTCTGGTTGGCTACTGACTGCAAAGATAGCTTCTCTTCCACTGGTATAACATCTGCAGCAAGTGACTGATGATTTCTTTACTATCATCTGTCATTTTATTATTCTTTTGTTTTATGTGATGCATTTGTGATAATATTTGAGTAAGCACCATGCTCTGACAATACCTTTTCATTATTTAACTATCCTCTATTATTATATTTCAGTGTTCTGATTGAACTATAACTAAGAAATAAACAATACAATATACTTAAACTTGTGATATATCATATTCATATCATAACAACTCTGCACTACTTCTCTGAGTCAGCATCGTTGCCCAATGTATTATAACTCTTGCTGTTTCTTTGCAGATTGCTGTTCTCAGATGTGGTTCATGTATCTTCTAAAGCATTTACCTTCAAAGTTGAAACGGAAATATTATTTTGATAGCCTTGAATGTTAAGCCTTGGATACAGATTAGTTTTTCTTTGAAAGAAAAATAAGACTGAGTTTTTTTCCCCTTCCATATCGTATTTGTTTATGCCAACCTCTCACCGTAGCATTTTCAGTGACTGCATTTCTGGAATTCTTTCACTTTTTCCATCAGCGGTTTGCAACTGTGGTCTTACCTGAATAACCGCTAGTTCTTCTAGCAAGTGCTCATGGTTTGCAAGGATCCGTAGCCAGTTTCTTCTTGATCTTTGCAATATACATATTCTTGGAATTTGTTATATCTAAACTCTATTAAGTGTATCTCCTTTGTACAGCTGCAAATGCTCTTGACCCATATGCAGCAGGTCACTGCTATTATAAAGTTATAGCTCATGTGCCATTCTGGCTGGAATTATTTGCAATATAACTTGCTTAGTCACATCATAATTATTTTACTTTTAGTGATTCTGTAACTGGTTTTGGAAAAATGCCCTAACCATTTTGTTGTCCATAGCACGAGTCTACATCTTTCTCTAGCAGGTTTTTTGAAGGCATAATTATCTCAAATATATTTAGTACAAACTTTGCAATTTAATTAATAGAAACCCATGTAATACTTTATTGTATTCTTGGTTTCTGTGTTTGTACTTTTTTTCTGACCATTCTTGTTAATTGGAATATGACCCATGTACATCAATCATTTTAGTCTTATTTTACATTTGGTCTTATTTAATTTAAATTATGCTGCCTTAATCTGTTTGGCAGCTGTGTCAGTCAACTGACGTGCTCTTATTGTGTCTCACCCTGTGCTAATATATAATTAGTTATGTTTGCAATACCTTCAAACAGCTCATTGGAGCACCTTTTGTGCCAATAAAATACCCCACAGAATTCAAAGGAATTCCTACTCTGGTAATGGTAAATACAATGTGCACAGTTTGAAAGAGAGCTTTGTTTTTATAAGTTTATCTGCCAGAATCTCAGTTTTCATCTTATTCTGTGGCTCTATTTATTAACTAATCCAGGAACCACATAGATAAATCCTGGTTAATCTAAATAGAACAAACATAAAAAAGATGAGTCATCCAACTTAATGGAGTTACCTCATAATTTAGTCGCAATTCATCAGTTAAAACATTTGGTAAGATAGGTGCTTTTGTTTAATATTAACATTATTACAAAAGGTCCATCAAAAAAATTAAAACTTTATAATACAAACAGTTCTTTTAAATCAACTCATTCAGGTAAAGAATGTGATTGTAGGTAAATGGATACTCACCCTTGATTGACATACACTGACTGTTAAGGATCAACAAAGTTCATATTGTAAATATCTAAAATATATTTCATAGAATAAATCTGAAAAACTCTTTAAGAAATCAGCTAATAACAAAATGGGAAAAATTGTGTCTATTCAACTACAGAAGTGGTCATAATTCCACAAATTAAAATGGTTACTTTTTCCATGTGAAATAAGTCCAAATAGAAGGTGTCATCTTGATAATAGTGCCTTTCATGGGTGAAAAATCTCATTTATCAATCAAGGTTTTGAGTGTTTCCTGCCCAGTCAGGTAAGGGCTGCCTGGGGTTGCTTGTTGGCTGACAAATTAGGAGAGTAAGCAGTCAGAATTAGAGACAACACCTGAAGAAAATAACAATTCTGTCCCTGAATGTTATCTGTTGGTGTGCTATGGACTTCTCAGGAGAATTCTACTTCTTATCCCATCTCACCTACCTATGATCCCTGAGTTGTCTTGAAGAGGACCCTGCATCCATCGCAACCCTAATGCATATGAGGCTTGAGTGGGGGCATTTTTAATCAAACATAGAAGGGGAATGCCAGAATGTCATGGATAGGTCCATGTGGATAGATCATTAAAGCCCTGAAAAAGAGGCAGCTGCCTTCCTCTAATAAAAGGTGGACTTCCTCAGATCCAATTTGAAGGTTAGTGATGGCAGATCACCAAATGGAAAATCAGGCTTATTACTTCTCTTTCTAAATAACACAGACTGGTAGTAATTGAGATAACTAATAGTGCTAACACCAGTCCAGAGAGAGAGAGAGAAAGAGAAAGGTGGGAGTCCTCCACTGAATCATACATAGGATGGTTGTTAACCTAAGAGGTACTAGTAACTATTTAGAGACACCAGGAATGGCAGCAGGCTTCCTGTGCCTATAAACAAATAATCATAATCATAAAGAAAGTAATTTTTATTGCTGTGTACAGCAGTCAAGATATCTTTTGCTCCTGAGTATGAACTGGAATCTGTTCTGTCTTTTGTTTTCACGCTATAATTTGTTTTACAATGTCTAGCTTTTCACAAGCAAAGCAATCTAAACTATATGAACAAGTACTTCCTTAAATGATAAAATGTTGAAGCAGGTCCTTTTATTTATCAGTTTTATATTTAGATGTCTGTAATTTTTTATCCTGTGGCTTGCCTTGCCCTGAATATGATAAGGATGTGCACATGGCTCTTTTTTTCTCTGTCTTTTAGCCTTACTACTTCAAAAGTATCCACACAAAATATCACTCTCAACCAGTTTCCAGCTTAAATTCAAAATTTCATTTGTTCATTTTCAGAATTTTTCAGTAAACTGACTTGCATTCTAGTGGTTTTCCCTTGATGCATTTACAGACTATAGAGCATCAACTCTTTGACTGTTAATATTGCAAACTCACAGCTAATTTCCTTTTTTTTTAAACAACATGAGCATTCTTTTGAGCAACCTTGTCCGTCCATTTTTGCATTTGATAAAATGATTATTTTTACCACAGCTTCTACAAAATTGATTAAATGCAGGAAAACTCTCCTCCCTTTTTTATAGACACACCTAACTATATTTGACTTGAATTAAAATTACACCATACTTTCTTTGCACTTCATGGTTCTGTTTCCCATTACATAGCTTTTACAAAATTTTCAGTACTTTTTACTATTTTCGGCCATTTCATTTGATTCACATCTATTTTACTTTGCGCATTGTATTTCCTCATTTAATTTTTAACTGTGTTCATGTAGTTTTCCCCACTGTTAATAAATCTACACATTTTGATGATGGTAAGACTGCTTCTTTTAACAACTTACTCCTTGTTTTTATGATTATTATTGTTATTATGATTATTATTTGATGAACTATTCTGCATCTTATTATGGAATCATGCATCTCATGAAATTCACAGTTTTGGCTTGACTCTGTAGCTCAGTAACATATGCATATGTGGTCTTCCTAAGACCTTGTGTTCTCTTAAAGAACATATGGTGTATAAATGACATTTTGTCCTGTTTGCATAGTAATTTTAAAATACTCCCTTATTATTGCCATGTCATGTTTTTCCTCTTCTTAAATGGTACAAAAAAAGTATCAAGGGATGTTCAACAGCAGCACAGAAAAATGTGACATTCTACACATTTTTTTAAGTCTTCACTGATATTTCACTCACATAAATTAGAAAATTGAATTTCTGGATTGAAAGCATCCAGTTTTATGCTAAATTGCCTCACATTGAGGGAATTTGTAGTGGTTGCAGCCAGACCATTTTTTTTCTGAGTCACACTTCTGTAATGATAAATACATACGGTCTTGATAATATAGTTCTTTACTTCTGCAAATATATTCATCTCTGACAGCATGTAGTATGTGGATATTTGTCAAATGCTCCGTGTACATACAGATGCTATAGATGTGCTTCCAGCCTGCATGAGCATTTTTTCACTGAGTACTTCTTGAAAGAAAGGTACTGTATGGTATGCATTTCCTGTCCGAAGGCATTAGAATATGTACATATATTTACTCCCATGTGCTACAGCTGGGACTTCTTTAGAGTAGAAGTGTCTAGTGAAAATAAATTGAGCCCCGTCTTCTTGATGGTCGTGGCACAAGTAATAGGCCAGAGGTCTCTGCTGTAACTTGTCGTTTTCTGTGTGGAACACAGAGAAATAAAGGAGAGTACTGAAAGGTTATATCTGCTGACGAAAAAAAAGTTACTTTAAACAGCACCCTTGGAAGTTGTATTTTCTTAACTGAATTTGTTTTGGTGCTGTATCATATTGTGCCATTTAGCTGTTCACAACAAAGTGGAATCTCTGGTTTGTAATGCAGTGGACAATTAGCATATATTAACTTGAATAAGGAAAAGATGCAGTGGGGTTTGTGTCTATGACTGTAGTACTTAAGATGTCCACATGATAGTATACAATGCTGTGCTCGACCAACACTGGTGACATGACTATGACTCTAAAGTATATTTTATATTTTTCATATTTGGCTTGTATGAATACACAACATTTCCACATTTCTTTGTTGTATATATTATGTATTCCATTGGTCTTGTGTGAAAGGACGTGCCTTAGTTATCAAGTTACCAAAAGCAAATCATTCAGTTAATTGGTTATTCTGTAAGTTTTGTGTGAGATGACCTAACTATATTTTGTATAAAAGCCACTTCATGAACTATACTTTGAACGTGTTGTTTTCCGATCTCATCCGTATGAAAGCATATTTTAGATGTGCAAACTGGCACTACATCGAACAGGTTTTTAAATAGCAATTTCCCTTTAATTTAAGTGTCGCCAGTCCATGCACAAAGATTGCTACTCTACAAGGAATAAAATAAGACAATAACATTATCCTTGTCTTTAAAATATGAGAGATTGGTTCCAAGTGGATATTCAGCCATAAAAGTACTGCTGTCTACTGACACTGAACTCTGTGCAGTGCTCCCTGTGTATCAGCTTCTGGGATGGAAGGACTACTCATTTACTGAAATGTGTGCACAGATGTTGGTGTTGACTCAAATTTCAGAAAAGCTTTTTGGACTTTGCTTAATCTGCTGCATTGTCCCACCATTGTTTTTGTCTTAGGTTTGGTAGTTCTAAATTAATTTGCACAGGTAAGGTAATTTAATTGTTGTGGAATGCCATATTGCCTTGAAATTGTCAGTCCATTTTACCTTTATTTCACCACAATAGGCTGTCATGTAACAGAACTACAAAGCCTGGGCAAGATAAAACCCTTCTGTAATATCTGTAACCATTTCCTTAATGGACAGATTCCGACAACCTATATACATAGCTAAAGGGAAGTTTTGCATGTAACATCAGACTAGGTGAAATTCCTCAGCTTAACATAATTATAACAAAATGCACATTATCATACTTAAATTACTAACTTGTTTTAATTAAGAGTAGTTATTCAGACTTTTATTGATGTGTACATAGGAACTGCAGAAGAGAACCCCAAAAAGGCACAATGATTATCCAGTTGTAGTAGATGCCCTACAGGCCATGAAAGCAGTGTGTTCCAATATAAATGAAGCCAAGAGACAGATGGATAAGTTGGAAGTCCTGGAAGAGTGGCAGTCTCACATCGAAGGGTGGGAGGTAAGTAGCCGTCATCTTTAATGCTTACTTTACACAAGGGTTAAGTTGTCAGCCAGATGTGTTCTTATGTTTGCTGGTTCCCAGTTCTTGATATTCTGATGCACAAGTTCTTCTTGGTCCAAATCAGTGAGAGTTGTATGTCAGATCAATGTCAGCTGTAACTTTCGTTATGCCTGCAGATAGCACTCTACTGCAGGGCAGTTTCCAATGAAGATTGATTCCTAGAAAAGCCAATACTGGAAAGATTGTGTTTTATGAGGGTTGCCTTGCTATTACCTCCATGGGAACAGAAATCTTGTAACAAGAATATTGCAAGAGACATGTGTAGGAGAGGATGGCCAGTTTGCCCCTTAATGAAATAATTGTTTTGTGATATAGTTACTATTTTCTTTTCATTTATGTGTCAACCATCTCTAATAGTGCAGCCTTATCACATAAATATCTTTTTCCATTCTTCTCCTGTCCCCCATCTGTCTGTCTGTTCTGTACTACAGTGCCTGTTGGCGATAACTGAGAGCCTGGTTGTGCACCAATCTTCTACTGTGGTTTGCATTGTATGTTAATATGTTGTACAAATGTATCACTAGAACATTCATTAGTAGCATGTAGCCAAGTACATTGACTGTCACATTTGCTCTACACTGTAAATAACTCTGGGGTGTGTCACTCTGGTATTCAGTTTTGTTGTTTTTTCATATTTATTATGTATTTTGCAAACATTCTGATCTCTAATAATTGTACTCTGATATGCAGTCATTTCTGTTGATGTGTGTCCTACATGCCATGATTAATTCTCATTTTTGTTTTTGTGCTTTTACACCCAAGGTCATGACTGAAATGGGTTCTAGGACCAGCGCACCAACCCAAGTTAACAAACAAATATTTAATTAAAATTAAAGTCTTTAAATAACCATTATAACTGCGATCTTTGAGGATGTAAATAATTTGGGATGTCTTGGAATATTACATGGTTAGTGTGTGTGTGTGTGTGTGTGTGTGTGTGTGTGTGTGTGTGTGTGTGTGTGTGTGGGTTTAGAACCCATAATGGACTGGCATACCATCCAGTACTGTATTTCTGCCCTACAACTACAACTTGCCAGCCCAGACTCAGACTCCCCCATGACTATAAATAGATTAAAGTCATTACTAGAAAAGGAATGAATTAATAAATGAATGCTTCAACACAGTCCAATTTGAAAATAAAAAGTCTCATTAAGGTCAAAAGAAACCTTAATTAAATCCAGTGAAGCATTTCCTATTTGACATTTTTTTCAGATTATTAAAACAAAACTCATTACACAGAACATATATGGAATATCTCTGTGTGTGATCTATGAGAAATGAAATATCTAGAATTAATGAATGAGTTGAATGATATGTGGTTCCCAAACCTTATAGTAAAAGTTACTTCATGTATCACTCAAACCAAGCCCCCCACAAATCACATTTTTCCATGTAGCCCTTTTTTGTTTTATTTTAAAATACCATTTCTCATTCATATAAATACAGTACTGGATGGTATGCCAGTCCATTATGGGTTCTACACACACACACACACACACACACACACACACACACACACACACACACACACACACACACACACACACACACGCACGTGCGCGCGTATATACTTTACACATCTTTGACCAATTTAAAGGATTAGTAATTCATCTGTTCACGCATTGCATGCCTTCAGTGTGTATAAAGAAACTGGAGATCCCAGTAGGAAAACACACTGCCACAGGGAGGCCATGGAAGCTCTACAGTGAAGGTACCCCGGCTGGTACCAATCTGGATAATCAAGTACTGTGAGTCAACAACTGTTGCTGCTGCACCATTGGGCCACCTAAGGATGAAATAGTAAGGTAGAAAGCTGTTTGCTATTAGTTTACTATTTAACAAACTCCTGGGGTACTGAATATTTTACTTTGGACTAATTTGGCTGTGCACAGACCTCACTTGACAATCTGACAATGATGCTGTATTAATAATAATTTCTAGCAAAAAAGTCTTTTCCAAAGTCCTCGTGCACAGTTACTGGTAAATGTTCCCTCAGGCTGTCTTGACAATTTGACAGAGATGTCTAGCTATGGTTATAGAGGCAGAGCTGGCTGCAGTTTATTTGCAAAACCAGAAGGGGAGTTTTAGAACTAGAGCTTCTTAAGAGAGATTGTTTTGAAGAAAAAGAGCTGTCACCCTTTTCTTAAATGTTAGATAAATATTGATTCATTTTATAATCAAAGTATATACAGCAGTTTCTTTTTAATTATTCTGTGATCCTATATGATATTTGTTAATTCTGAATTGTAGTTGTTATTGGCTAAAGATGTAGCTGGTTTGCTGACAGAAAATGTTTTGCATTATATAAGGTTTATGCAAAATGTCACACTGTGCATCGGAAATGGTTTGGGTTATGAGTTGGTTCCTTATCAGATACAGGCATACAGGCCTGTGATACGAACTTGACACCACTTAAATTATTTTATGACAAACAACTGTGAATCCAGTCTATTCTGATGAGAACGAAAGCAGTGTTGACTTACTCATACGGTATGCATTATCATATGTTAAAAGTATCATGCTTTGCTCTGATATGTTTTCTTTTTTTTGGCTTAAATACTGGAAGCATCTGTAATGACATCTTCTTGAAGGACCAAAGATTTAAACAATGTTAAATTTAAAGAGAAACAGAGGCACTTTCTGAACATTAGTGTGTTAGTTTTGGCAATCTGGCAACAGTCTGATGACTTTCATACTATACAGCAGCATTTATTATGGTCCTGTGATCTAGGTTGTGGGAGGTATATCTTTTGTCGTCCATTTAATAGCTTTGCACACACACACACACACACACACACACACACACACACACACACACACACACACACACACACACACGCAGTTACACATACGTGCACAGACAGAAGCATAGACACACACACACATACACACATACATACACACACACACATACATACGCATGCACACACATAAACACACACATTATGTACTGACACACACCTGCGTGACAACCACCAACTTGACAACTATAGGTAGATATTAAACAAGAGGTAGATGCATTACAGACTTGTGTGACAAGTGATGTTTATCTGTATGGGTGATGACAGAATAGCAGCTAATTATTGTAAATATGAGCAAAATAAATAGAATCTGCACAGACTATAATAGTAAGTCATGCACTTCTTGTGAAGAATATTAGAATTTATATCCATATGGATCTAGTTAACATGCTCCCTAACAAAGTTCCCTTGAGGAAGGAAACTCCAGGCAGATGAATTGGACAGCTGGCATTGCGTGTGATTTAGATTTCCTGTATTCAGCACTGTTTTGTTTCCTAATACGTATAACAAAGTCTAATATGAAGTGAATGGCCTCCACACACTTACTGTTTTGTGCAAGCAATACAGTTTTTTGAAGAGAAGAGAACAATCACACAATTCAAACACACAAAGCAAAAGCATTGTCGGCCATTTAAGTTTATTTTAATGCCCATATATGAGGAGTTTCAATTCTGTATACAAATGACTGAACAAATAAATCATAAATTGTTTCTATTGCATGACTGAGCGTATTTATAACCAACGGTGCTTGCAGTTCAGTGCTGTCAAAATGGCACTTGTGTCTACTTGGCTTCCATAATTAACAAATGAATAAAACAAAGAAAAAAAAAGCCACACAATCTGCATACTATAAATAGTGACGGCAAATAAATGATGTAGGCAAGACCATACTTTAATACAGCTGAAATTGTATGTCAAAGAAGACCATGCAACAGCACATGGAAACTAGATCATTGAATTACACCAGAGCAAAGAATGAAGTGCTTCAGAAATTTCCTCCCCAAATTAGTAACCTACCCAAAGGCTATGCAGCCCAAAATAGGCTAGTTTAACTAAAACTGTACAGCGGGCAATGCATGGATGGTGTGGTCTTGCACTCCCACATCAACTAGGGTTATATTTTTTGCACACTTCCAATAAATTGAGATATCGTTGTAACAGATCTCATTTTTCAGTACCATAATGTCTTGAGATATTTTATTTAAGACTTTGTAAGGAGAAGATGTATCACAAAAGGTCTTTCTGCACCTTGAAGGTGAGAAGGAAATATTTTCCATTTTAGTGGTGTGCACATTTTCCATTTTTCCACCTTTGATGGTGTCCCATTGGGTCAGTATGTAAATGCTAGAGTCCATTGTCTATGCATGTGACCTATCTGTACTGATTCCTGTCTTCCCACCACCCACATTGTAAATGGATATTGATGCTTTCCTGGAATAGTACATCAAGCTACTGTACAAATGTTCAGTTCTTCACCTTTTCACTAGTCATTGCCTTACATTTCTCACATTCTTCCTAGAACCATGTGAGCATATGCTTTGGGTGTTACTCCAGTAGATGTTTAGCAGAATATATGCCCACCTTATTGATTTTAGGAGTGTGTTCATATAGGCCAGTCAACCACAGCTAAAGGAATGTCTCCTGTTTATTTAAAGTCTGCTGGAATTACAGGAGACCCAAAAACTCAACCGTGGCAAGAGCCATTAGCATGGCAGTGTATTAGTCTCTAATAAGATATGGCCTAGCTCCTTTATGGTATCATAGCTGAATACACTGGTATGGTAAGTGACCTATTGCTTTGGTAGTGTGGTAATATGTTATTCACTTGAAGTACTTACCTTTCAGTGTTCAGTCTTTACTGACTTCATCAGTACAGCATCAGGGGGTTGTTTGGCTATATTTTAGAAATACAGAGCATACGATCAAGTCTGATGTCCATAAACATTAGGTTGTTCACAAAATATCCCAAATAACATCCAAACAAAAGGATAAAAAGATCACACAGACAAACCATTTGGTAAAAACTTCAAAAAAAAAAATAAATAAATAAATAAATAAAAAATAAAAAAAAGAACAGCCCAGCTAGAGCCCTCATTGTGTAATTGTGTCGTACCATAACACTCCTATGGTTAATGCCTATGGAGTATATGCAAATGATCCCTTAAGGTCCAGTTTTTCAGCTACAGGTTTCTGAATGCCCATGACATTTTACATTTTAAGTCTTTATGGGTATATTCAGGCTGGGCGGCCACGGTGGTGCAGCGGTTAGCATTGCCGCCTCAGAGCAAGAGGTTCTCCAGTTCTATTCTCAGCTGGGGTGCCTTTTGTGTGGAGTCTGCATGTCCTCCCTGTGGTCACGTGGGTTTCCTCCAGGTGCTCCGGTTTCCTCCAACATCCCAAAGACATGCAGTAGGTGGATTGGAGACTCTAAATTGGCCCTAGGTGTGAGTGTGCTCATGTGTGTGCCTTCTGTGGAAGGTTGGGCGCCGGGCTGGCAACTTAACACCATAAAACTCCTCTGCCAATCATGAGCAGACAGATGATCCACTGTATTGACCCCTAACCAGGAAAAGCTGAAAGAAGAAGAAGATAGGCATATTCAGGCCAATAAGGCCAAACCCCACAAGCTTTAGACATGCCATACTTCAGCCTTTTTCTGATCTCATTAATACAGCATAAGTGGCTATAATTTAGAAGCACAGAACTTAAAATCAAGCCTGATGTCCATAAACATTAGGGTTCCCGCAAAGGATCCTAAATAACATTCAAGCCAAAGGGTAAAAAGGTCACATAGACAAGCTATTCAGTAAAAACTGCAAGAAGGACCCAGTCAAACTAAAGTCTTCACTATGTAATACCTTAAAACTCCTGTAAGGATTATCCGTGGGACCTATGCAAACGACCCCTTAAGGACAGGTATCAATACACACTAGTAATAATGGACTATGGTGCAAAATCTGGAGAAGCAGGGCTGTTAAGCAAAGCTACTACTAAGGCTATTGCCAGGGATTGGGTACTGTTATTTAATGGGCATCCTTAAAGAAATGCTTACTGATCAAGGCATTCCTTTTATGTCAAGGGTATTACATCAATTAAGTCTACACTATAAAGTCAAATAGTTGAAGACATCAACTCACCATTCTCGGCTTCATGTATTAGTTGTGAAGTCCATGTTAAGGAAAGTTACTAACATGGACTGGAAGAACTGGGACCAGTACTATAAAAGAAGTGCCATGAGCAATTCTTGTAAGGCAGGTGGACATATGAGAGGACTGCTTGATTTTGCTAAGGAAATTTGGGCAGAAGAGAACATACCATTTAAGAGTATAGTACATTACAACATTAGTCTGCAGAATCGATTCAAGCTGCTTATGGCTGCAGCAAAGGAGAATATGCAAAGAACCCAGGAGATGCTGCAAAGAGTTTCTAATAAAAATATCCAGCCTTAGAAAATTTAACCTAGGGGATCAAGCATTAGTGTTAGTTCCTTTCACTGAAAGCACACTTCTCGCTAAGAGTTAAGGTCTATTTGAAGTGATTAAAAGAATAAATCCAGTGCACTCTATTGGCAGATGCTATTTACTCCTCTGTTAAAGGAAAAACAGCTTTTTAAGTCCCTGATGATCTGTTCCAGTACACAGTGTTACCATTTGGCCTATCTGAGGCCCCAGCCAACTTTCAGAGCCTGGTAGATAAACCTTTGAGGCTTCACTCATAATATGCTGTGCTATATATGAATGGGTTTTTCATAATGGTTAAGGTCTTTACCTCATAGAAACAAAGTGTACAATTCATTCCTAACCTTGGGATATTAGCTTGGCTTAAAAAGACCCTCCAAGACAGTGAGTTTAGTATTCACCTATAATCCAAAAGACTGTATAATTTCATGGTTTTATTGTCATTTCTCAAAGGGTCCAGTGGCCTAATGTACAAGGCATCAGCCTGCAGAGCTTAGATTGTGGGTTCAAGACCTGTTTGGGTCAAGTAATATTTTTAGTGACATAGACAGGACATGTTGGATTGACAGATATGTTTTTCATAGAATCCTGTTCTCTGGAACAGGCTTCCCATCCAAGTGAAGCAAAGTTCCTCACTAAGCATATTTAATTGCAACATGGACCAATAGGTAGGTAATCGGAACTTCACCCCTGGTCTGGTATCTATGTCTGTAATGGAAAGAGGCAGTCAGTAAATCACCCCTATATAAATCAAATTTGTTGGTCACATTTGGGTTGCACGGCTAGGCTTATAAGGGCCCTAGAGGTCATTAGCCTGGTATCCACCTATGAACCTATGATGTGGTTATTCATTCAAAGGACTGGGAGCCTCACTTATCAAAAGTGCAGACACTGACACCTTACTTCACCTCACTAATGTATGCTAAACCTAAACTGCCAAGGCAGTGTGAGTAATTTTATCTTAGATAAGTTCATATGTTCATAGGGTCGCATTAGGCTCGTGATTGGATAGATGATTAGTAGCCTAACCTAAAGATTCCATTTTTGTTTAGTAAATTCCTACCCTTTCAGTGAGGATTTGAGGGGACAGACCTGAGGTGAATTTGTGGTCTCCCATCCATTTGCCCTGGTTGCATTTGAAAAGGGTCAGTGAGGTACTTTGCTTAACAATTCGGGAAAGTCTATTTCATGGAGGGGGATTCTTTAAGAGATGCACAGTTCATAGGTTCATAGGTATATACTAGGCTAAACCCCACCCTGGGCCTTTATAAGCCTTGCTTTGCAACACAACCCAACCCAATTATCCCCATTTATTAGGAGAGGATGTGCTACTTAGGAACATGCTAGAGGGGGGTATGTAGTGGAATCTATCTCAACATCAGGCCCTCTTTATATTGTGGTGGAAGTTTCATTTGTCTGAGTAGTGTTCACAGAGTTGTTTATTTTGTGAATGTACAGGAGGTCATTTAGAACAGAAGTATTAGAGGTTTCGTAGGCAATGCAAGGTCCTCTCTCAAAAGCCTTTAAGAAACAGAAGACTAGAGAGAGAAAGTACTTTAAGGTGGTCTGTGTAGCACTTGGATGCTATGCCTTTTTGATTTCCTTTGTGAGGATACACTGAAGTGTTTCAAGTTGAGTCATATGTTTGGACAGGAGCACACAGAAAGGGGTATTATATTCTACTATGGGATTGGTTGGGGAGGAATAGGAAGGCATAGTAACTTTCTTTGACATAGATTACATACCCCCTAATCAGCCTGGATAGATAGAAGAACTTCCTAACAACAGCAGATGCACTGTGGTCAAAGGGTAATTCTTTGACTATGGAAGCCTTCAGATAACTAATAACTGTGTCGGCTGTGGTTCGTACATGAGTGCATGTTTGCCAGAGAACATAATACTTAATTTATTGGCATTTAGCTTTAGACCATGGTCCTGGCACCATTTATTTCTACATGTTGGACCCTTCTGGTGAATCTGAGAGTCAACTGGAGAAATCTTGATAGCTAAAAGTTTGCATTCATCAGCAAACTTGATCAGCCACAGGCCCTTGATATCAACTTTGACATTGTAAAAGTAAATAGTGAACAAAACTGTCTGCATATCGGATCCATATGAACCCCACTAGTAAAGACCCTTTTAGATGAGAGAGTCCCACCTAGTCTAATTGATTGGGTTCTTCTAGTGACCCAGTTTGCTGTCCATTGGGTTACATAACGGTTTATATTTAGTTTGCTTAGGTTGCGGACAATGTTAGAATGTGGGATGTGTCACAGCCTTCAGCAGTTCAGGTAAGTGGCATGTACTGATTTGCCTTTACACATTGACATGTTCAAAGAAGTCCGCTAACTTTATAAGGCAGTAGCTACCTTTAACAAACTACATCTGGTTTGGGTCAGGGGACTGCAGACTACTGGCTTCCTTATTTATAAGTTCCGTAATGATCTTCCTCGTTTATAAGTTCCGTAATGATGTGTATCATTGTGTTGCAGATGTCTTATCTGTTGTTAGTTTCCAGGGTCAGTGGTGGGTCCTCTTTTCTGAGTGGCATGAATTCAGTAGTTCTCCATACCTTGGGTAGTAATCCATGAGGAGGTTCAGATTGAATAGGTTTAGTAGTGAGTATGTGATGCTGTGATTAATGCTAAAATGAAAGCAGCCTGGTGCAGTGGATCCATGGCACTAGTTATCTTTGCTTTCAGCCTTGGGACTTGCTCTGAGGTCATCTGAGGGGGATACAGTCATGCATGTGGAAACTTAAGGGAGATAAAGGTGCAAAGTTTAAGCTAAGTTTATCAGTTTATAATATGGGTACTATTAGTATATATTAAGTGATGTATTCCATTTTCTTGTAAAATTTATTTATTTTATTTATTTTACATTTGTTGACCGGGCTAGTCTAACTGGATATATGTCCATTTTCAGTAGAGGCCCAGGGAGAAAAGCTCCAAAGACATGATACAATTTAAAGTATAAGTACAAACAATACACAATCAACAGACATTATAATAAAAAAAAAATAGCAATTATCCTAGTAAATAAAAAAAAAGTAATTGATAATGGTAATGTGGAGTACAACCTAGAGGATTTAAAAGGGTGTACACTGAGGTTAAGAGTCAAAAATAGTACAAATTGAGTGTATGGAGAGACATAGTACAGGTTAGGTCAGAAATAGAGACAAGGAAGTTGGAAGTTTAGTGATGATATAATGGATTTGCTTAACAAAAGGTCTGTGAAGAGGATATCAATAATATAAAAAAGGTAGACAAGAAAAAATATAGTAAGATTCCATTTTTGTTTAGTATATTCCTACCCTTTCAGTTTCTATGAACCTATGATGTGGTTATTCATTCAAAGGACTGGGAGCCTCACTTATCAAAAGTGCAGACACTGACACCTTACTTCACCTCACTAGATGTAACAGAGGATAGTAAGGACTAGAAAGGTAAGTTGAGTTTGTAGAGGTATAGGACTAGTCTCTTTGAAATGGATTTTGTATGTTTTTTACTAACTTCTGTTACAAATCAGACTGACACAGAATGATTTTGCACTGCTTTCAAAACATCATTGAATATTTTTGATACTAAAGGAATGTGTTAACAATATAGTCTTGTAGCAGACAGAATGTCTGAATAAGAAGTGTTCTGTTACAGATTCGAGGACTGAAAAGTGTGAAGATGACATTTGTTTATTTCTTGCGAAGAAATGCATCATGAGTTCATCTTGCCTGATAGCCAGAAATTAACATGGATACTCCTTTGTTACTATGGACTGGTGTGGCTAGTCATCTGTGATTTGTCTTATATAGTAAATATTTGTAGATACATCATAGAGTAGGCTGAGCTTTTGCTAGGCTGTAATGCTCCGCATTCTTGCTTTTACTTAGGGACTGCAACTTCTTGTCTCCTGTAACAGTTATGTAATTAAAAGTTCAACATAAAGATGTGTTATATTTAACAAGTTGACAATACATCTGAATGCTTCAGAGTGTCATTCTCACTTATCTACAAGAAATATCTAGCACATCGCCTCCAAGGGTGAGTATGTTATTGTTAAATATTAGCTCAGTACTTGTAAACTGGCTAACATACTTGAAGAAGACTTTGTGGTTGTCTTTTATAGAGGTGGCAATTTTCAGTTCCCACTTATCTTTGGATGATTTAATTCTGCTTCGTCTAGCCTTTCGGGAGTACTATTTTGGAGGATAGTGTATTCATTTTATTCCTACAGACAGTAACTTTCTTCATTTTTTTGTGCATTTGTATACTAGGATTCTTGAGCACAGCAAGCACTGTATTTGTGTTGATGGGGACCTATGCCTCTATGCAAGCACAAATACGGTGCTAGATAAGTTCAGGAAGAAACCCCTTTGGCGGAATTTTAGTTTAGTATTTGTGTTGGTGGGGACCTCTGCCTTTATGCAAGTAATGAAGTGAGACTAGAAACTGTTCATAAAAGCAGCAGTGTGCTATACTGGATCATTGAGGGTGGAGGCTTACATTTCATAAGGTCATCACCAAGCTGCACTAGATTAGCCATTGAGTAATCTCTAGACTGTAGGGTTTCGAGGTAGATCAAGTTTTACCCTCATACTGAACATTACTGAGTGATGGATGGATTTGGTCAGTGATGGGGCAATTGCAGGTATAGATCATAGCCGAGCCATATTTGTAAGGGCTAGATCCAATATTTTTGAGTCATTAAATGGGACATGAAGTAATTGATCAAATGGTTAGCATTTATGAAATCTAAGAAACATTGTGTGCACTTATTTCTATTGTTTTTTTCTTTCCCATTTTTATTATGGATAGACAGTTGAAATCTCCTACAAGAATAGTGTTTGGTTTAATGGAAATGGACTCCAGTTTGTTATGATATGCCTCATGGGCTATGGCTGACATAACAGGGGCTCTGTGGTGAGATATGATATTGTATGGATTCTTATAGACATTACGTTAGATGTGGTAGAGCTCAAGGTCTTTGTCTCAGTTTTTGAATCTTGATATGATTGGACTTCTTAGGAATAAGGACACAACACCATCTACAACACATTCTTTCCTGGAGGTGGGCCTGAACAAGTGGCAGGCCTTAAACCCCAGTACTGATTGTGTGGTATCAGTATATTAAAACTATGTTTCAGTAGCATAATTGATATGTATATTCTCAAGAGTGATGAAGGCTAATAAAAAGTGAAGTTCCAGAGCTTATCTAAACAATCCTGTGTTGGTTTGTGATTGATTGTGCAGTTGCCTGGTAAGAGATTTATTTTGATTTATAATTTATTTTTTTCACTGTTTTTCATTGTTTGTAGTAGTAAAGGGATATCTTGTAGACATGAGGATTTACCAGAGTGTTAGTTTGTAATTTATTTGGTATTTTATATGATTATTACATGTTCGTTGATAACAACAATACTGTAGATCATTTAGCTGTGACAATAAAGACTACCCTAAAACATATAATAATTGTTTTAGTGTGTAGACCACCAAGGTCAAGTGCTGATGATCTAGAGTAATTCATACATTTCTTGCATGAAACACAGGAGGGAAGAATAATAGTGGCTGGGGACTTAAATTTACCAGGAGCAGACTGGAATAATATTGATTCAACAATATTATTAAGGAAGTAATTTACAACGTATGTTCAGGAACAAAAATTGCTTCCAGAGAACAGAATGTACTAGACATTGTGTTCCTAAAGAAATTACTGTTACTTCATGTCACATTTTACCATCATAGATGTCCAGTCATCATGGGGATATAAATTTTCATTTCTTGATAGAAAAATCTGCCAAACTGAAATCTAAACCAGTGCACAGAAGATTAATAGCAGATTATATGGAAGCCAAACAGTCACCATGTAAAACTAATTGGAGTGATGCATTCAGAGGAAAAACTGCAGAAGGAATGTGGAAAGTTTTGAATGAAATATTGTTTGAATGCAAAAAATAAAAAAAAAATGTTTAATATTCAGGATCAAGGCACACAATGTCAGGAGGGTATTTTTCCATAACCTGTCTTGTGACATTAACAGAACATGCTGGAGAGACAGATATGTCTCCCAGAGACTACCACTTCCCTGTAATAGACTTCCTATTCACGTAAAACAGAGCTCCTCACTGACCCTATTCAAATACAACCTAGATAATTAGATGGGAGAATGCAAATTCACCATTTTTGTAGAAAACATGTCCCTCATGGACAGCGGCAGCCGGTGTTAATCACAGACCCACTCTGTTCATAAATTCGTTCTGTAAGCTATCCAAAAAGAACAAATGGGGATACATGAGATTAACATTGCTAGGCATGTAAAGGCTCTAGGGCCGCTTGCCTAGTAACCTCCTATAAACCTATGAACCTATGAACAAGATACTTGAGTAAGGTGAGAGATAAAAAATATAAGAAATGGAAAAGATGTCAAACTATAACTTTGAAAACTGAAATAAACAAGCTTGATTGACAAATTAAAAGAGCAAGTAAAATTTGAAGAAAATGTATATAGAGATATTGAACATAATTGGAAAACATTTTTAGATACGTAAGAGGTGGTAGGAGTAAAGGCATAAACATTGATAAACTGTGTGTAGATTTTAAAATTTATTCTCAGATGCAACAGATTATAGATGTATTTACAAAATCTTATGTAAAGCAGTTTGGTTCCACAAAGGGGCTGATAAATTGTCCTAGTGACATCCAGGTAACTTCAGTTACTGAAATCAGATTAGATTTTAGTGAAAAAGAACTATGCAAACTGGATCCAAACAAAGCACCAGGAGGAGACAGAATTAGTAATAATGACCTGAAAACACTTGGCAGTACCATTTATCTGTTATTTGCTATGTCATATAAATTTGGGGTGATTCCTCATGATCAGAGGCATCTACTTGTTAAACTTGCATTTAAAGGAAAGGGGAGTAATACAGACCTTTCATGTTGTGGAAATATAATGGAAAAGGTTATATTGGATAAATTATTGTAAGGATTGGAAAGGTTAGGAGTTGAAACCATATATCAGCATGCATTTGTTGAAAATAGCTCTATTACCACCTATAACATGATGTTCTATGACAATATAATAACAGCTATGAATGAGAAATTGTGCTGTGATTATAATTTATATACATTTGTCTTGAGCATTTGATGGGGGTTATACACAAAATGCTGATAAATAAATTAGAACAACTAGGCACCAATGTACTATTTTTTCCGACAATTTTTTAATTAGGATTCAAAATCAACAACAATAAAATAACTATGTTAATATCAAACAAAATAGAACATTAATTAATTTTCTTGTCAGTAAAGGAGAAAAGCATATAAGCAACTCATAAAACAACTATTTACACAGGGTGTCTGGTAATGCACAATTAAATATGTATCAATATTTACATATATTGCCATCAAACAATCATTGTTTGTTTAAAAGTTCACTTAGTCTTTTCCATGAATTGTATGAGGAAGTGATTTTTGTGGTTCTTGATCTTATTGTAATAATCTCCAAATGACTAACTTCAGAAGCAATGTTTCTAAATTCATTAAAATAGGTGATATTGTCACTTTTCCAGTTCCTTGTTATTACTTTCCTTGCAAATGACAGTAGGCTCCACAAAATTGGATATTTTTACCTTTGCAACACATTCAGGTATTGGAACATTAAAAGGAGCTAAAGATTTACTTATTACAAAATTATCAGTGAATAAAGTCGGTAAGAAATTATTAATTTTATCCCAGTATGATTTAATTTCAACACATTCAAAAAATATATGTTCCCAATCAGCTTTCCCTTCTGGTTTGCATCTCCAACAAGTGATTTTAGATTTACGTATGATTTCCATTTTATGTGGTATATAACATGATCTATGTATAAATTTCCATGAGAACAATTTCCATTTAAGTAAAGATGTAGTTAGTTTGGATGATTTTAAAATTAATGGCACTGATGTACTCTTGATAAGATGGATAGCTTCATGTCTTACAAACAGAACATGGCAAGTATCATACAGCAAACTGGACAGTTGAAATTCAAGGTTATAGTCAGGGTGTCCCAAAGGGCTCTATCCTAGGCCCACACTTATTTAGATTGAATCTTTCTGATCTATCTTTTTCATCTGAAATGTTCTACAGTCTGTATGAAGACGACTCGAAAATGGGTAAACTGATTACATGTGCATGTCTGTAAAAGAACTTGACTAAATTGACCATTTGGACACAGGAGAATAGTATGCTGATAAATACATAAAAAATTAATTAAACCATTTTATTCATTGGAATCATATCTAAAAATTAAGCACATAAGATTTGGGAGACATAACTTCAAAGGAGAATACTTAAAGGAAAACTCTACTTTCTCCTGCAGTTTAACTCAATTCTTAGGTTATTTGTCTCCCTACAATATGGCTGCAGTATTGTGTAAGTACCAAGAACCTTTTTGTACTTTATAAAACTTTCATTTCCTTGCTTTGGAATCAAAGGACAGGAAAGATCACCCACTTTTTAAGCTTAACTTCTCACATAATTTACTATATCTGCTCTCTCAAGGTTGAGATTAGTGGACAGTCTTAAGCTTTTGTAAAGACTGAGACCAGTGAAACTGCCATATAGTCTATATGTATACATGTGGGGGCTAATGATTTAAAACACGCACCCCTGAAGCATATGATGAACTCAACATACAATAGAATATCTAGAAAGGATTAATGACCATTATATCCGGAGTGAGATTTCTTCCATCCTTTTCTTGGACAGACTACTTACACATTTAATACTTGGTTAAGAGAAACTTCATTGATGTTTAATGTACAATTACTAAAATACTGGGAAGAGAGTTTTCATGATTATCAGCTATTTGCTCAAGACAATTACCACCTAAGTACTTATGGGGCAAGCTTCATGGTTAGTAAAATTATTGACTGGTTGCATCCTTTTTTAGTATTAGAAGAAAAAGGGAATGTAAGTTACACAGGAACCAGTCAAATGTCTTTTAAGAAATGCCTGAAGCTTAGGAGTAAGTTCATCAAAGTAAGCTACATTTAATAACTGCAGAATAATAGAAATAACAGAAGCTTCAGATTCTTTTCTTTTTCACTTAAAAGATTTTGTTAAATATGAATGCTTAAGGCAAGATTCAAGAGGTTGTGGGGCAGTTTTATGGGTGCATAGCTCTATCATATCATCGCTTCTTAAGAACATGGCAATGTATGAGACATTGACTGTTCAGATTCATCAGGTACAACAACACAGCTGTATATAGTACTGTCATATTGTACACCAAATATGGACAATACTTTGCATAGGGAATATTTGCATAATTTAGATGACTGCCTGAATTGTAAAGGTTATGTGGAATGCATTAGGAGTCACTATGTACTAGTGCTTACTTTGCAAATAAATTGTTGATTTTGCCTCATTCTATGCAATGACTCAATTTTTAAAATTCAACACCAGGGAAAAAAATATCTTGAAGCTCATATTGACTAATGTACTGGGTCTATATTACAGCATCAGAAAGTCCTTTCATCAAACTGCTTTTGAACCAAAAATGCCGTTAGTAGAAGTCGATTTTGCTGCACCCCCACACCCCCGCTAAATATATATACCAACTCTGAGATCACACTACAGTGAGGAAAGTGCAAATTTTCCAATCTTCACTGTACCATGATCTCACAAAAGCGACTTCTATTAATGGCATTTCCAATCTAAAAGCCGTTCGATTAAAGGACTTTTTGATCCAGTGTCATAGACCCTAATGTATCGACTAAAGTTAAATCCATAAAGATACTACCACCATTAGGGTCATCAGATTATAATTCTCTCACATGTGTTATTGATAATTCATTTAAAAAATATGTGAATGTGGAAAATTATATTTTAAATGTTTTATTGAGCATTATATGAGGTGTGATTAGATGACTATAGTTGGTAGAGCAAATAATTGCTATGGATATAGTGTTTTGGAGAAGCTGCTTCAGGATGGGTTATTACTATAGTAAAACAGAAGAGAAACAATTCCACTTTCCCAGTTTGGTGGAACAAAGAAAATTTGAGATTGTACAAGAGGAGAAAGTGGAGCTTAGAAACCTTAGTAAGGTTCCCTTCAAATATAAACAGAAATTTATCATGTAAGAATTTGAAAGAGGGAATTACTAACTGCAAAATATATTTTGAGATTGAATTAGTTAGTAATACCTCAAATAAAAAGGCTTTTTATAGATACGTAAATGAAATTAATGGCAAGAATTTCTCATTACCAATGTTGTTAATTGAAGGTGAGATAATTACTGAGCCTAGTAAAATTGCCAGTGAATTTAATTTATTCTTCTCAAGCATCTGGCGAAATAGTATAGATAAGGATGATGTCTGCAGCTGTTTTGTAACAGGGTCATGCCCAGTGATAACATGAAAGACTATTAACAGAGTATTGGCCAAGTTAAAAGTTACTACTTCTGTAGGCCCTCATCTGAACACAAGTCAGTTGTTGAATTCTGTATAAGCTACTATTTTACCTATCTTAAGTTTAATATTTTATACAATGTTAGAATCCTAAACCGTTGCAGAAGCTTGGAAACTGTAATGTGTAACTCCGCTTCATAAAGGTGTCTCAAAGGATCATATGGGTAATTTTAGACCTATCAATTTAACTTTCTTATTGGGAAAATGTTTTGAGAGATTCCTATTAGAGCTTATTGAGAAATCAGAAGGAAACATAGAAATCCTTTATATTAATCAACATAGTTTCATCAAAGTGCAGTTTACTTTTAGTAACTTGATTAGCTTTTATGAACAGCTAACCATGGCCTTGGGTCTGGGCCTATATCCTGGAGTTATTTTTTCTAGATCTTGCAAAAGCTTTTCACAGTTTACCTTTCAATGTTATCATTAAATGTTTACAGGAACATAAAGTTAATACATACGTCATAATATACAACATTCGTATTCTGATTACTCGCAGGTTAAATATGGAGTACCGCAGGCTTCTGTCTTGGTTCCAGTCTTGTTTAATATGGTGTTTGCTACATTACCCAAGCATAATAAATTTTGGGTTTTTAAGTATGCTGATGATTGCAAGATTAGTTTCTCAATTCAAAATCCTTCTGATGTAAATGAGTTAAATAATTATTTACAGTTTCTGAGGTTGTGGGTGCTAGAAACAGGTTTAACATTCAGTCTAAACAAGTGTAAGAGAATGTACTTTTCAAATAGATGCCAAAGCTTCCTGTATATTTTGTGTCTTCTCCATTAAATGAGGTACAGGAATATAAAGACTTGAGTAAACTTACTACATTTAAGTTGTCCTTCAATGCACATGTAGATCAAATTTCTGTAAAGGCAACTAAGTATATGAGGTGCCTGTTAAGGAGATTATCTACTAGGGATGAACATGTATTGACTTTGGTATTTAAAACTTATATAAGACCATTAATGGAGTACAATAACACTTTTTGCATTTATACTCGGGGGCAATTGAAAAAACTTGAAGGAGTCCAAAGGAGATTTACAAAAAAAAAAAAAAATAGAGAAATACAGATTTATGGACTATGACCCTTGGTGTAAATTGTTAAATTTGTATAGTCTCTGTCATAGGTATATATGTGGAAAGTTGTTATTAGCATATAAGATCTTTCATGACCCTATATTACAGATTATGTATAGCATTGAGGTTAATAGATGTATTAAAATGTGCAAACCTAAGAATATGACATTTGTACTAAAAAAGGGAAATACGAAAATCAGAGTGCAGTTTATTGCTGTAAAAACTTATAAAAGTTTGGAACAATCTTCCTATAAGCTTATATAATTCAAATAGTTTTGGTAGTTTTAAAAGGAACCTGGATATTTGGGTAGGTGATAAGGTTTACACTCCATATATTAAGGAATCAGTGTTCTTTGAAGGCCGAATGGCCTAAACACTGTATTTGAATACATGAACATACATTTGCAGAGGAATTTGTCTGCACCTGCATGACATGCCACAGACACAGAGAAATTTGTTGTCAGGTACTGCTGAAAATCTTATACGGGCGATTAGTTCTACTGATGTCAGGAGCACAGTAGCTGCTGTAAAAAAGACAGGGACGCATGAAAATTTTCAGTTGTCTTTACTGCACACAGGAAGAGAACTTACACTGATTCACAGCTACTTTCAAAGTAGCCATGATTTTCATAGCAAAACAGAGCAATTAGATCAGCCAGTAGTTCAAAGGCAGTTGTCATCTCTTATGACAAGCTTACATAAGTGGCATTGCAGTATTGAAATGCTAAGCTTTAAACTTTAAATCTTTGTTGTTTGTACTGCTTTACATTTTAAGATGACTTAAATGCAGTATCGAAGATGTCTGTGACATTTAGAGAAAAGTCAAGAAATATTTTTTCTTGTAATTCTTGTAAAGTATCAACACATTTACCAAAGTGAGTGGGGGGATATCAATTCATCTTGGACTACAAATAGATACTTTGACCAAAAACGTACAATTTAGCTACTTTTTTAGTTACAGCTGTATAACTCCTTTGTATAATGTAAAGCAAGCCCTCTGAGGCACACACAAATATGGGCCATTCAAGAAATAAAAGAAGCAGTCCTGTTACAGAAGGTATATAAGATGACAGTGACTGGCACTAATCCCATTCTATGTCAATGGCATGAGAATGTACCACTGCTTCCTTATGTAAAGCATGATTCATGATTGAAAAGGATTATGGGATAAAGAAAGACTTGAAAAAAGCCCCACTGGCATCCATTTTGCAGAAAACATAACATTCTATAAGAAACACTGAGAGTGATTTGGAGGTATTAAAATAGCACAGAAAGAAAAAATTTTTTTTATAGTTCTAAGGTAGAGTTGTTCTTTAATGCAGCACAGAGTGTTTAAAACTCTAGGTTCATTTATGGACCTGTGCATATGGGTAGATACAGCACTAAGTTGTTCTAATCATATAAACCAACTGTTTAATAATAAGTATAGAGAACTGTAGGTTGTATACAAAGATTTATAAAATCTAGGAAATCAGAAATGATGCAGTCATTGTTTGTTAGTTATATTAGACACAAACCTGAATATAGAATAACAGTATAGAAACATTATAAGAAAACAAGCATGAGTAAACTAGAAATAGTACAGTGGAAGTATACAAAGGGTGTCCATGGATGTGAAAATTTTAAGTTATTATGAATGACTAAAATATTTGAACTTGTACAGGGTCTTATACAACTATTTAAGAAGAGACCTTATTTAGGTATATATGGCATTTAGACACAACTACCTCCAGGAATGTTTGGGGTTGTCAAAAAGTACCAGATAATCATCAGACAACCTCTGTAGAAGATTCTGTAGGAATGAGATGTGTACTAATTGTTTCTCTGACAGAATAGCTGATGCATGGAACAGACTACCAAACTTTAATAAAGCAAGCACAAATTTAGATATTTTTAAGAACAACCTGGACACACATAATGTCAATAACTGTTTTGGTATGTTGGCAGGCTAAAAGGGCATTAATGCTTGTGGTTAAATATTTGTATGTCTGTATGTACAAAATACCTAACCATGATAATTTTATTTAGTTTTGGTTTTGTTTGACTATGTTGGCAGTTTGAGCAGACTGAACCAGCCACACATATATATATATATATATATATATATATATATATATATATATATATATATATATATATATATATATATATATGTATGTATGTATAGGTTTGCCATCAAAATTGTGAATTACACAAAATAATCCGTTCATATGAGTGACTCACAACACCAATGAGGGCAGAGTAAGTAGGTCAGTATGTCCAATGTCATGCCGAGTATTTGAATTTGGCGTTTTTCGACATGCTGTTTCCCCTTTTTACAACAGTAACTTAACTTCTGTTTTTCAGCAGTATGAACATACTGCACAACACTGAACTTCACATTTTTGCAGGGGGGGTAAGTCCCCCTGCACCCCCCCCCAAACACCCTGCAAATTAAATATTCCATCTCCGAGATTGCACTACAGCAAGGACCAGGATAAATTTCCCAACCCACACTGTACTGTGATCTCTGGAATATCGACCACGTATCAGTGAATGCACAATAGCATTCGCTGCACTGGACACTTGCAAACATGAAGATCAGCAATATGGGATTCAGCCAACTTTCATTTGACATCCTGTGTTCACCAAACCTTTATTCTGCATTTTGATAGTAAACTATATATATATATATATATATATATATATATATATATATATATATATATATATATATATATATATATATATTAGAGGCCCTTGGAATGACAGCAATGACTATGTCAGTTGTTGAAACCATCTTTTGTTTGTATTGTACTGTCATTCTTGTTGAGGGTAGAATGCTACTCAAGACTGGTTTCTCACCTCAGAGCTATGTCGTGTCACTCTTCAAATGATACAAGTAAGTTAGTCCAAGTCATTCACTTCTTTGTGTACAAAGATAATGTTGTATGTGTATCTGGGATGAAGAGACATAAGGTTCTTCTTACATGGAGAGTCCTGGCAGCCAAGAGACAGATTAGTATCACCCTTTCCTTCTTCAGCTTAGTCAGTGGTGCATTTATCTGTAACACTGTAGAGTCACCTATGACTACAACATTACCAGATGTATAGGCTTGGCCGTATTTCCTTCAGTACATTGGCTTGCCAGATGATTGACTCCTTTATTTTTTGAAATAAAACACAGAGCCACACTGGACTGTGACCAACAGCTTTACTGATGTTACCTCCTGGTACCTCGGCTCATGCTTTCAAGGGATCCCTTGGGTAACATCAGTAAAGCTGTTGTGGCTCTTTGTTTTATTTCATGTATTTCTACTGTCTTGTGTGGTAGTTATGTCCTTTATTTTTTTTTGTCTGTTGTTTGTTGTTGCTATAGGTGTTTGCTTGTTAAGTATGTTGCTAAGCAGCTGTTGACCCAACCTACATCCTGGAGGCCTTTGAGGTTTGGATATGGATTTTCTGAGGACCTCAGCATAAAATGGTTTATTTGCTGATTAAGGACATGGTGACCGTGGTTGTGTGAAGTATCAGTACTGAAAACCTGGTGGGTACTGCCAATATGTTCAGATGAGAGGATGGCCTCCACATTTATTAATAGCTTAACTATCTGACATATAATTGGATGTGATGCCATTTATTTTACATTCCATGCTATTAAACCTCTGCCTGTATTTGTTACTATATAAAGCTATATTTATATGCATGTGTGTGTGTTTGTGTGTGTGTGTGTGTGTGTGTGTGTGTGTTTGTGTGTGTGTGTGTGTGTCTATATATATATATATATATATATATATATGTATGTATATATATAAATATGTAAAGAGAAATAGACCAGCAATTCAAGCCTTGGATGCTGTTCTTAACCCCACGTTGACTGAAAGTAATAATTTTGAAAATAATTTGATAGTTAACTTGTCCTCTACTTCTGTTACAGATCATGAAGTGGAATTATTAAATAAAGGTCTGAATTTTATCCCCTCGTGCTATACTTCTGAATATATTACATCTTGGAAATAAAAAAGTTTTGTTGTGGTTTAAATCTGAAATATTATTATAGTTAAAAGGGGGAGGGGGACTGTATGAACAGTAACCGTTTCTTTTTTAAGAAATCTAATTTTCAGCCTCCTTAACACCATATTGTCAAAGCTTTTGATCAACGGGTGTTATATGATTTACATTGTAATAGCAATAGTATTTTTAAGAATTTTAGTAATAATTGAAGTAAGATTCATAGGGAGGCATTGCGAAGGCTAAAAGAGAATGACAAAATTGTTGCTATTCAAGCTGACAAAGGTGGACCCATAGTTATACGGGAATCTGAAGACTATGATATGGAAGCTTAATGATTGTGTTTCATATTGTAAATTACCTGTAAACCCCATCAATCAGTTTAAAAGTTTTATTGATGTGGAGAGGCTGAGTTTAAACAGTGTGTTTAGGTGAGGGGTTAGTTCATCTTTGAGCTTGTGTAGGACACAGCCTGGGACACCATCCGGTCCCATTGATGCTGTGTTTTTGGCTTTGGAGAGGGCTATTTTAACCTGAGTGTCTGTGATTTCAGGGGCACTACATTCTTCTGGTATAGTTATGGGCCCTTTTGGGGGTGAGAGGGGGGTGAAGTTTGCACTGAACATATCTGCCAGGATGTTGGCTATATCGGTCGGTTCAGTGTATTTTGTGCCATTCTGCACTAACTCCGAGTAGATCTGAGATTTGCCACGTAGATTCTTGACATAGTTAAAGAATGCCTTGTGGTTATCTTTGGAGTCCATGGCAATTTTTCTTTCGAAGCTAGCCTTGGATGATTTTATGAGGGAACATAGTTTCTTGCTGATACTGATCAGGGATGTCTTCCCTTCTTGGGATTTTACTCTTTTTTGTACTAGTTTCTTCCTTCTATTGTATAGCTTGTTTATGGCAGGGGTCCACCAGACTGGCTTCCTTTTCTTGGATGAGTGAGTCTTGGTTTTGTTTGGGATAGCACAATCCATGCATTCTTGTAGGTGCCCATAGAGTGCATTAGTAATGGATTTTGCAGCTTGGACAGCATTATCCTTTAGCATGGGGGCTTTGAAACTTCTCACCTCGGTCTTAAGTAATGTGAAGTTTGCTTTTGAAAAGTTTTTCACTGTGGTTTCTTTGACCGGGGGTGGTGGCGGAATGTGGATATCCAGAGTGATTAGTTTATGGTCAGATCTAACCACCGGTCGCCCATGTTGGTGATGACCAGGTCCAATATGTTGTCACCTCTGGTGGGGGTGTTAACCAGTTGATCCAGGGCGTTTGAGTTTATAAATTCTAGGAAATGTTGGGCCAGGGAGTTTGTACTTGAGTAGTTCTCCCAGTTAAAGTTTGGATAATTGAAATCACCCAATATCAGGGTGCTTGGTAGGACCTTTTTGTTTCCCAGTGTTTCCAGGAATACATAGTGGGGGTCCTGGGACATGGTGGGTGATCTGTAGCAAGCTATAATTTGAATAGCAGTTTTGTCCATTGTTAGTTGCACGTGGATGATCTCTGAAGCATTGTGCTGTGCCACTAACTTGGAGGTGTGGGTATCCTTGATGAATATGGATACTCCCCCTCCTTTTGTATTTCGGTCTGGGTTTTGTGGCCGAAATGTATGGTATGAGTTGTAGCCTGGTAGTGCTAGGGTGCTCTCTGGAGCCTTAAACCAGGATGTTCTTCGTGTTTCACTGTTGCAGTCATTATATTAGGGTAATCTGCTGGCAGGTTGCCCTCAGTGGGACTGAATTCCAAAGTCTTGGGTCCTGCGTCGGTTGCTGTCTCCTCTTCCATGATGCAAGGTCATCAGGGGTATAAAACAAGCAGCCAATGCCATTTTCACATCAGGGTGTTTGGTAGGACCTTTTTGTTTCCCGGTGTTTCCAGGAATGCAGAGTGGGGATCCTGGGACATGGTGGGTGATCTGTAGCAAGCTATAATTTGAATAGCAGTTTTGCCTGTTGTTAGTTGCACGTGGATGATCTCTGAAGCATCGTACTGTGCCACTAACCTGGAGGTGTGGGTATCCTTGATGAATATGGATACTTCCCCTGCCTTTTATATTTCGGTCCGGGTTTTGGCAATAGAAAGGGTAAAAGTATTGGAGGGCACCTTTCAGCCTTTAAAAAGGGCAGACTTGATGTCAGGAACAAAATGGGTATTAGGAAATTATGTGTTTCTACTTTTTGTGTTAAGTGTGTGTATTGTAAAGTAGTCTCTAAAACTAAATCATTTACGTCTGTGAACACTTCTAAGATATATGGCATTAGACATCTTATTACATGTGATACTGATTGGATTGTTTACATGGCACTTTGCCAGTGTGGTGCTTTTTATGTGAGGGAAGCATTTTGTCCCTTTAAGCATAGGATAGCTACACATCGTAGTAATATTAACTGCAAACAAAATAGGAGTGCATTATCTAAACATATTATGGAATATGCAGCTGCCCACTTTATTTTTGTTGGTTTGGATGTTGTGACAGGGAATAATTTATCCAAACTGACTAAACATAAATTATTGGATTACAAAGAAATGTTTTGGATAATAAAGCTGGGGTCTATTTATAAACCAAGCTTTAATGAATACTGGCTGATTATAATGACTTTTGTAAATTTATGGCAGTTATATGCATCTTTATGTGTATAATCATATATATATATATATATATGCACACACAGACACACACACACACACACACACACACACATATATATATATATATATATATATATATATATATATATGTATATATATGTAGTTATTGTTATGTGCATATGTATGTATTATATTTTTCTATATGTTGCAGCTATTGACTGATGGTCGTATATTTATTATGAATATATTTTATTATATTGGGCTTTTTTACATATTGAAACTAACCAAATATTAAAATAAACTCCAGAAAACAAAAAAAGATGATGATAGTTCCAACAAAATTTATTGTTAGCGCTTTTGTCTACTACAATCAGTAAAATTCTTCTACTGATTGCAGTAGACAAAAGCGCTGACAATAACTTGTGTTTGCTGGAACTATCATCAACTATTTTTTTGTTTTCTGAACTCTTTTTTACATATTGTTAATGTTTAGTTTCTATGTTTTTCTTTGATGTGGTTATTGTCACTTTAAACCATTATTTAAGTCCTTTTGGAAAATAAGATGCAATACTGCACTGATGGTGCCAGAGGGTGAAAGCAGTATGCTACTATAGCCTTGAGCTGTGAGCTATGAGCTGTTAGCTGTTTGCTGTTTACCTCATTGAGCTGAATTGAAGCAAAGAACTTAAGTAAAGAAGCATTTTTCTTGGTGGATTTATTTTTTTATAGCATCTCCTTAGCCATTCTGGTTTCACAGAGGGTTGCTTGGAGTGTCGTTCTGGAATTTGTGGTTCTTTACAGTTGTTTGGAATATAGCACCCTATCCTGGGCCTGTGCACCTGTTTTTTCATGCTTGTTTTATACATATATATATATATATATATATATATATATATATATATATATATATATATATTCATATATAAACATATGGGTTCCTTTTGTTTTGTTGAATGCTCATATGAGCAATTGGCATAAAGCCATGCCAAAAGGAATGAACACTGAAGCAGAGGCATAATATCAAGCAAGATACAGGTGTTGTGCTGGATTCTTACACAGCAGGGAAAGGGTATTGCTCCTTTTCCCACTGTGGTGCTATCTCAGAGTTGATATATATAATTAGCAGCCCCGGCTTTGGTCTAATCCGCTTCATTCCCCCCCCCCATTTCCACCCATTCCCACTTTCCTCAAACTTATACTCTCACCAACTTCGCATAGCCACACCTATTACCCAATCACACATTTTCTCCACCCCCAACTAAACTCTCACCCTCCCACCTACTACCCTATTCCACAATCATCAACCCACCTACTAACTTTCAGCAGCTCACATCTATTTAAATTCTTCCTCTTACTATGTCTCCCTATCTTCATTCCCCAGTCATGTTTTTACTCTACCTCATAAGCATCCTGCTCTTCTGTTTCTCATTCCTATCTTCCTATCATGCTGAACTGAATTATATGCAGCCCTTATCTGCACACACACATCCCTTACCTAATAAAGACACTCTCCTACCCTTCTTAATCATTCCGTTTCTATTTAATATCTCCATTTCTTAACTCCTTAAACTCAAAATATTCACACTAACTCCTACCTCACACAAACTCAAATACAAATTTCTCAGCCACTACAACTATCCTTCCAAACCTTGCCTACTAACAACCCTTCCACTTGATGGGGACATCCACCCACCACTCCATGCCCCCCACTCCCACTCATCTCACCACTAAACTTTCAGTCACTAGTCTGCAGTCCTCTCCCACCCCCTCTTCCAAGCACCTCACTATCTACTCAATAAACTTGCAAAGTCTACTTAACAAAATTACAGAGTTACACTCTTGGATAGCCCATTACTCTCCACATATCCTAACCCTGTCCAAAAGATGGTTAAAACCACATTTCTCTACACACTGAAGTCTTACCCCCACACACACACTACAACATCTACTGTCTAGATAGGAGCACCAAAAAAGGAAGAGGAGTAGCAACAATGTATTCAGAGCAACTCAACTTATCCCTCCTACCAATACATCTTCCAAACTTCCACCCAGCCGAGCTACTTATTCTAAACTGTTACCTAAACCCACAAAAGAAATTTGCCATTGCAGCCATCTACATTCCACCTGGAAATAATATTCGTATTCTAGAACCTATACTCTCCTGGATTTCTCTCCACATCCCCTACAAAATGATTATCCTCAGTGACGTCAACATTGATTAGCAAAAAATATCAACCACCTCCACAGACCTTACCATAAATCTCTGCGGCTTCAACCAACTCATCACAACACCCACTCATCAAAATAAAAATAGCAATAATGCTTCCACCATTGATTGGATCCTTACCTCCGATCCAAACCTATACCAAAACCCAGGCACACTCCCTGACTCTCTGAGCGACCACCTTCCCATCTTCTTACATAAACACTCACTACATATACCCAAGGCCCATCTTTACACAGAGCTCCGTAACCTTTCCTCCTTCGATGTCCAAATATTCAATAATAGGTTCACATTTATTAACTGGTCCAGACTCAAAAACCTTCCCCTCAGTGATGCAGTTCTAGATTTCAACCATACTTTCCTTGATATCCTTAACACCCTAGCTCCACTAAGGAAAGTTAGAATTAAAACAACCCATACCCCTTGGCTCTCAAAGGACACCCTCACACTTATGAAAAATCAGGATAGCACCTGGAAACATTGGCTAAAAACAAAATCTACGGTGGTACGCCAAAAATATAAAGAGCTCAGAAATCTCACAAAAAAGCATATTAACAAAGAAAATAAAAACCACTACGAGACCCAATTCACCCCCAACTCTAACCCTAAAAACTTCTGGTCCTCTGTTAACAGGATCCTACACCCTGGAAGACCCACTACCCAAAACTCCTATCCCAACAATACTCCTCAAGAAACCACTACTCTACTAAACTCTTATTTCATTGAATCTATTCGCAAACTTACTCAAACACTAACTCAAACAAACCCCCAGAGTCTAAGGAACCAGTCGGCGTTTTTTCTACATAAACGGTCTTTCCACCCCACCTGTCCTTACCTCAAGTGGCTCAATGTGTGCTGAAAAGAAACTATCATCATGAAAACTAAAAGAAAAGTATTCCTGCACTGTCCCTCGGCAAGGAAAAGGACTGCAAGGTCTTTCCACCCTACCTGTCTTTACCTTGAATGGCTCAGTCTGTGCTGAAAAGAAACTGTCATCCTGAAAACTAAAAGAAAAGCATTCCTGCACTGTACCTTGCTAAGGAAAAGGACTGCAAGGTCGATATCTTAAGTTTAACTGTTGTGCTATTAGATTGCTTGGCTGAACTGGGTCTACGGCTAGCCTAGGGTCCATAGTAAAAGATAGCTTAACAGCCTTAGACTTCCTAGTCATGCTGCTGTAATAAGTAATAAAATAAGCATTCTACAGTGCATACAGCCTGTATAACACGTTCACCCTGCTTACTTTATCTCACAGTTCCTAAAGAAATAACAAATATCTGTACAAAATTCAGGTTAAAAACTTGCTTACTCCCAACAGTCAGTAAAATTGTCTGGCTAAACTACAAACTTTGTTTAATACACTACTGAGTAAAACACAGCTCACTTTAAAAAGAATTGAATAAAATTGAGTAAATTGCAGCTCACTTTAAAAAGAACGGAGTAAAAACACTCTAAAGTTGTATTCTTTAAGCCTGCATACTCACAGACCCTGTAAACCCTTGTAGCTTGGTATAGCCAATCAAAAGCTTGATTTCCCACCCCATGATGCAAGATTATTTCTAGGACTGCTTCGGCCACCATTTTCAAACCCCTAGTACCTAAGGACCCAGTCAGCGTTTTTTCTACACAAACGGTATGCTAGAACATTTTTTTGTGCTTTTCACTTATTATGTGGTAAAGAAACAACTAAAAAAGCTAAGCAGCGTGCATAGCAATGTTTTTCTAATTCGCCAACCCAGTAGAATGTTTAAAAATATGAGTGGAATTACCTGTAAAGTTTGCTAGCCAGGAGTGATTTTCTAAGCATATTTATTGACTGCATGTGGTAATTTTAACATTATAAGCTTGGCGACATAATTTGCCGTGATATACTATTATGCTGATTCAAGAATCATGAACAGAAGTGTTTCCTAGCATTTAGTAAGTGGATTTAGCTGTACTGCCTTAATGCTGTAACTACTGATAGCATAAAACCACATAGGAAAAGCTGTGTAAAATTCACTGAACTTGTCTGTGCTGTAACCTACTGCTCTGACTGATAGTTGCAATTGAGTACAGAGAAGTGCAGAAGCCGTGGTACTACAAATATTAATGAATGCCCTGCCTGAGTGTATAATACTGTTTGCATGCTGTTATGTTAGCTATGTTCCATGTTTGCATGCTGTCATGTTAGCTATGTTCCGTATAGAATCCATGCACTGACTCTATGTACCTTACCAGGTCTTTCCACCCCACCTGTCCTTACCATGAATGGCTCAATCTGTGCTGAAAAGAAACTATCGTCCTGAAAACTAAAAGAAAAGCATTCCTGCACTATCCCTTGCTAAGGAAAAGGACTGCAAGGTTGATATCTTAAGTGTAACTGTTGTGCTAATAGATTGCTTGGCTGAACTGGGTCTACATATAGCCTAGGGTCCATAGTAAAAGCTAGCTTAACAGTCTTAGACTTCCTAGTCAGGCTGCTGTAATAAGTAATGAAATAAGCATTCTACAATGCATACAGCCTGTATAACATGTTCCCCCTGCTTACTTCATCTCACAGTTGCTAAAAGAAATAACAAATATCTGTACAAAATTCAGGTTAAAAGCTTGATTACTCCCAACAGTCAGTAAAATTGTTTGGCTAAACTACAAACTTTGTTTAATACAATACTGAATAAAACACAGCTCGCTTTAAAAAGAATTGAGTAAAATTGAGTAAATTGCAGCTCAATTTAAAAAGAACTGAGTAAAACCACTGTATAGTTGTATTCTTTAAACCTGCATACTCACAGACTCTGGAAATCCTTGTAGCTTGGTATGGGCTCGCTCAGCGCCCCACCTTGCCCCCAAATTCCACTCGCCCCCACTAGTGCTAAATTTAAGCCCAGTAAACCACTCCCCCCTACAACCTATCATAGATAACCCACACCTCCATACACCAGCCTGTACACCACCCCTTCCTGCCAACAACCCTCCCAATTCTCCACCCACATTCCTTACCAAGTACCACTACTATTAAGAGTAGACCAATTATGTTCCTCCCAGTTATATTGCCTGGGCTATATCTCCTTGCCATCTATGAAAACCAGCCCAGTCTTGGCTTTCACCACCCCATATTTCATACCATCTCTACTCCCACCTTGAGTGAATCAGACCAACCCCTAGCTCACTACAAACATGTCCTCGACACTTTTAACAACCACCAACTAACTAGACCACGGTCCATCTCTCCCAAAACTAGATATTATCATAAAATAATAAGTAAAGCATTGAAACTAATAATCACTGTACAAATTACTCTGATGAGGGTTGGAGATATCCACCCTAACCCTGGAACCACCCTTCCTGCAATCTCTCAGCCCACTACCACCTTCAACATATTCCCATATTCAAGGTCCCCTAACTCTCTCCTGTTCTGTCAGCTAAACATCAGGAGTATTAACAACAAGGTCCATAATCTTCATGCCCTTCTGGCCACCTACTCACCTGATGTGCTATGTCTTACAGAAACCTGGCTAAAACCAGGAAATAAAAGGATGAGGTTATCCCACCAGGGTACAACATACTTAGACTAGACCGAAACACCAGGAAAGTTGGAGGAGTAGCAGTTCTGTTTAAAAACACAATAGATGTCACAATAGCCCCACAACACTCCCCTCCTTGTTCAATAATGCAGAAGCCCTGGTTAGCAAACTGCAGCTTAACAAAAGTAAATCTGTATTCATTGCCTGCATTTATATCCCCCCGGCAACAATGCAAACACCCTAGAAGACTTCCTTCAGTGGCTTTCCAACACCTATCCCCATGAAACTATGGTGTTAGGAGACGTTAATATTGACTGGAACAATTGTTCCTCTGAATCAACCACCACCCACATAAACCTTCAAGGCTATACCCAACTTGTATCCTCACCCACCAGAATAAATAAGTCCAACTACAAAGGCAGTATCCTGGACTGGATTCTTATCAACAATTACCCAGGCCTGTATAACACGCATACCCTCCCAGATGATATAAGTGACCACATACTCACTTACATCATTAAACATAAAGTAGATAACCACCACCAAGTTCTATATAAATCTGTCAGAAACAACAAGAACTTTAACTCCGCTGACTTTCAGAATGAACTTAGGGCATGCAATTGAGCCATACTTAAAGAACTTCCACTAGACAATGCTGTAGACTATTTTAATTCTAAATTCCTCTCCATTCTAGATTCCTATGCTCTTATCTGCACCCTCAGAGCCAAAACTAAGACCATCCCCTGGATCTCCAAAGAAACCAAAACCAAAATCATAGCAAGAAATAAATGGGACAATCGGCACATCCAAAGACCCACCTGACCATATTAAATTCCAACAACTAAGGAATGAACCCAAGAAAGCCACATTGTTAGACAAAAAAACTTCTATCAACACCTTTAGCAAAAACACCAGAAAAAAACTCAAAAATTTGGGGCAGGCATAAACAAACTGCTCCACCCTGGCCAAACTTCTACCCCCACCCCCTCAACTTGTGACCTTAAAACTCCAGAGGAAACTGCTAACATCATTAGCAATTTTTTTACCAAAACCATCCAATCAATAGCTAGCTAACTACCCCCCCCCACCAGCTTCTTTCAAAACTCCTCCACAACCACTACCCCATTCCCTTTCGCCTTCCAACCTGTATCTACATTGATCATCTGATCTGTAATTAACAAACTAATGTCCACTACCGTGGCAGCTGATCTCCTCCCACCAGAATACTTAAAAAAAGGGGCAGATGCTATTGCATATCCTGTCTTGATCATAATTAACCGCATCTTGACTGAAGCCACTATCCCCTCTCTCTGCAAGGTTTCCCATGTCATTCCCCTTCATAAAGGAGGGAATTCTTCAGACCTCTCAAACTTCTGACCAATGGCCATACTATCACCACTGACCAAAAGTGCATCCACAACCAATTAATGCACTATCTCACTCAAAATAAACTACTGGCCAACTCTCAGCATGGTTTTAGGCCACACCACAGCACCACATCAGCCCTCCCATCCTTCTCTAACTCTATCAACATCAACTGAAACAATAACAAACTTACCTCAGCTCTCTTCCTAGAGCTTTCTAAGGCCTTTGATATGGTCAGTCACTAAGTGCTTCTCCGTACCCTGAAGGAACTGTCACTGAATAGTAGCTCTATTAAATGGTTCCAATCTTACCTGTTTGATAGACAACAAGCAGTTATATGGCAGAATACCCTATCCACACGTCTACCCATTACTCGGAGTCCCCCAAGGCTCCATAATAGGACCACTACTCTTCTCAGTTTTTATCAATGACCTACCCACCATCACTCCCAAGTCCACCTGCATCCAATACGTGGATGACTCTACTTTAATATGTACCACCTCCTCCTCAACTGAGCTTATGACCCTAACCCAGAATACTTTCAATGATGTAGAAAATGGTTTGTAAACCATCTATTAAACCCCAACAAAACTAAACTGCTCATCTTTTCCCCCACCTGCAAGTCCTCCTCACCATTCTTTACTATAAGTTCCAACAATGGCACAATCATATCCGCAGATACTCACACAAAACTCCTGGGCGTCACAGTCGACAATGCCCTAAAATATGATATCCATGTCAATCAAATCTGTTAACACAAAACTGGGCTCCCAATCAAACCCTTCCTCACTCCTTTTGCAAGAACCGCTATCGTTCAGTCCTACCTATGATCTACCCCACTCTATGCCTCCACCCTCTTCACTAACCTGAACCAAGCCACCCTTACCAAACTTGCTAGTTGTTACAACCATATTGCTAGATTTGCCAAAGGTGCTACCCCTAGGACCCACCATTGTAGCAACCTAACTCAGCTAGGATAGCAGGAGTGGCCCAGTCTTCTCCGATACAACCAACTTATAATAACCCACAAAATACTATCTTATACTGTACTACTATCAACCTGAAAAATCACCAGCACTAAATAAGATCATCAAACCATACAGCAACCTAAGGTCAGTACGCTCTCCTGACAAAGTACTGGCACAAACAACTAGGAGCATAAATGTGGCTGGGGACTCTTTGTTCGCCAACTCAGTAGGCAAAACTGATTTAAGGAGGATTGGTGAGTAAGTTCGGCAGGTATCTTACCCACCAATCCTCCTTAACCCAGTTCAAAAAAAGCCTCAAACTACACTTCAACAGCATTGGCAGTGTCCCTGCTTAAACCCAGACTAATCACCACCCGCTGTAACTGCTCTCCCTAAGCATTTCAATCATATACTCTAATAAGTGTATGAATTCTTGAAGGGACTTAGCCCATAACTGCATATATTATTGTCTGAAATTGAAGCCGCATGATTTTGATATTGTGTGTTATGTTTTATCTATGTTTGTAACCCTACTGAAAATTGCATATTATATTATCTCTAAATGTTCCTAGTGTTCCTATGTATTTGTACTCTGTTTTCTGGAGTTTTTCTCCCTGGGCCTCCGCTGAAAATGGACATATATCCATTCGGACTTTCCCGGTAAACAAATGTAAATTAAAATAATAACTAAAATAAATAAACAGACCAAAGCAAATATCTACCAACCACCACTCCTAACACAGCAAATACCTCTCCTTTTTCTCTAAATACTGTCTTCACTGCTTATATATTAAATCTCTTCTACTAAAACTAAAACCATGCTCCCCCTCTGCTGATAACCTCCCCCCATTTCTTAAATTCACAGCTCACTCGATAGTCTACCCTGTCTCTATACTCATAGACAGGTCAGTCCAGGAATCTACTGTCCCTGACATCTGGAAATCGTTCTACACCATTCCCTTACACAAAGAAGCTAACTCCACCAATCCATCAAATTATAGATCCATAGCCATTCTTTTGCCACTCTCTAACATTCTAGAAAAATGCATACACAAACAGCTTCTGAACTGTCTAATTGACAAAAATCATCTGACCCCTACTCACCATTGCTTCAGGCCATCCACTGCCCTTCTGTCTTTTACACATACTTGAGCAGAGGCCAGAGACAAAAAACTACTGGTGTCATGTCTTTTCATTGACCTCTCAAAAGCTTTTGACACTGTCTCTCACTGTAAACTACTTACTAAACTAGCTGGTCTCAATGTCTCCTCCTCTGCTATTCTCTGGTTCTCTAACTACCTTTCAAATAGACTACAGTCAGCCAGATGGCTTTCTACCTGCTGCCATTTCTTACCCATCCAGAACAGCATCCCCCAGGCCTCTATTCTGGGACCTCTTCTTTTTAACATTGTCACAAACAACCTCTACTGTTCCTGCACCACCTCCTCCCTGATACAGTACGCAGATGACTGTACACTTATCTCCTGCTCTGATGACATCTCTCACTCCACTCAATCACGCAAAACACTTTTTACAATATCGAACAATGGCTGACTGATAACCAACTCATTCTAAACCCCAAAGAAATCAAACTCTTCCTTTTCTTCTGTAAATCTCTCTCACACCATAAAACCCCCTTTTCCATCTCATCACATGACACTACCCTTATCAAAGCAGATTTTCACACTAAATTTCTGGGTATCATAATTGATGACCAATTAAAATTTGACCTCCATATTTAACACTATATTAAAAAGACAAAAAAAAAAATGGGTCTACTCTACAGAAACAAAAAGTTTCTTGCCAAACTCCAAACCCTGTCTTGCTCAGGCTTTCCTCCTACCTTGTCTTCTACAAGGCTCTCTTATACTCACATTTCTAGAGTCTACCGTAATAACCAAACCAGAACAAACTTATAACAACATTGCTTGATTTGCCAGTAATCAACCATATAACTCCCATCACTGCCTTGCTTTAAAACAGCTTCCGTGGCTTGAGTCCCCCCAGCTTCTTCTTCTTACCCAGCTGCAGTTCACTCACACCTTACTAAACAAACCCTCAGCATGTCCTGCTCTCTCTTCTCTCATATCCCTTTACTCCCCCACTCAAACTCCGTGCAGCTCAGATCAACACCTTCTTAATATTTATAAAAACAGCAAAAACATTGGTAAACTTCTATATAAAAGCACAGTATCCCTAGCCTGGAACAAAATCCCACCAAATATTTGTAACATCAACTGTACAACCTGTTTCAGAACTGAACTTAAAAACTACCCTTTAATTCTAGTTCCTGCCATGCTGGTACCCCACTTAATACTCCTACCCTCACCTCTCTATAGCACTCCCTACTCTTAATCTGTCGGTCTACCAAGACTTAGACTCTCTGTTATTGTAACATTATCCATGCATTTATTACCTGTCTAGCTCTGATTGTTGTAATTCTAGAATTTACTAGCATGGACCTAATTTCTGTATAACACTCAGCTCTTTACTTCTATATTTATTTTTTTACTGTAAATATGTGCAATGATATAACTATGTAATTCTTCTTGCCTTTAAATACTGTTTGTTCTTGCCTATGAATGTATGATATAGTCCTTGTAATATTCTTGTTCTTTGAATGTATGCTCGTTAATGTCCTGTATACTTTTTTTCTGCTGGAGCTTTTCTCCTCGGGTCTCCTCCGAAAATCGGTCTCTGGCTCAGCTGGACCAACCCGGTTAAAAATTACAAATAAATAAAAATAATAAATAAATTAGCAAGGGGAGTGGGAGGTGCAGCTTGCTCCACCCCACACAAAAAGTAGGTGTTTTGTTTTTCTTTTGTGTTTTTGATTTTTTTCCATTTCAGTATTAGTGTATTCTAGCTGTTATGGCTAGATTTCATGTTGATCACTCACTGGAATGTTAAGCAATATAATGAGAACCCAAATATATATATATATATATATATATATATATATATATATATATATATATATATATATATATATATATATATATATATATATATATAATATATATATATATATATATATATATATATATATATATATATATGTGTGTGTATGTGTATATATATATATATATATATATATATATTTCTGTGCACATATGCGCACATATGTATTCATACATTTTTATGTATGTGTGTGTTTGTGTGTCTGTATGTAATCCAAAAGGTCAACTACAAATACGTTCGTCCATTTTATGTGGGTGTGAAAAAGTGTGACTGTAAATATAGGTAATAGCTGTATTTTGTGACTGTATGATAGTCAACTTTTTGTTTTATATGGTGTAGAAAGGTAGGTAGGAGTATACTAAAGATTCCTGTAAAAGCAGAAATGTGCTGGCTTTGAGAAGTAGGAGATTGCATTACTGTGGTTATTGGAAAGCTGCTGTGCAATTTCAGAGTTAGTATATACAACATGACAGGGTTGTAGGAGTAGCAGGTGTGCTTACCCCCTGCTAAACGTACTGTTTTTTAACATTTTTTCATGTCTGGTGTTTTTACTGTTTCTGTGCTATTTAGGTAGTTGATATTTATGTTTGCTGTTACATGAATTAAGGCATTCACGCTCATCCTTTCATATTTTATCTTTTGTGCTTTCAGTTTTATTATATTTATTTATTTGTCTATTTTATTTTACACTTGTTTACCAGGAAAGTCCGACTGGACAACAAGTCCTTTTTCCGTTGAGGCCCGGGGAGAAAAGCTCCACATATAACACAGAAAGATATATATATTAGCTTTTACATTTTCGAAAAACATTTGAATGATCTACAAAATTAACAGAGTGGATACCGATAAAATGTTAAAACTAACATTTGACAGAGTAAATCAAGTACATTATACAAGAGTTAGAGCAATATAGTAGGTTTTCCCAGAAGTCAATTTCAGCTACAGTAGGTATAAAATATAATTAAATATAAATATATATATATATATATATATATATATATATATATATATATATATATATATATATATTTTTTTTTTTTACCCCAGTGTTGTCAGCTTATTGACTGCTAGTATTTCATTTTCTGCATTTTATCAAAGTACTGTGATTGACTGTTTCGAGGAATAGTGTCATACAGAGCAATCAACTTTGTGTAGCCATCATGCCAGGCAAAAAGGATAAGCCATTATCTAAGCATATACAGTTTTACTGTATAGTTTTTAATGTGGTTGATTGTTTTTGTTGCTTTACCTGTTGAATGTAGGGTTTAGCTAATTAGTTTTTGCCAAACACACATTTTTTGGGTAACAGACAAAAAATATGAGGCAACAATCTGTACATTCTGCAAAATGGCGGTGGAGAGTTATGCTCCTGTCTTACCAACAATAATCTTAGTGGATTTAATTAAAGGTTAACTGTAACTACATCCCTATCCATTTTTAATGAGGTTGGGCAGTTAGGGATGATTTCTTATTTGTTTTTACCACAATCATAGATTTTTAAAAGTCCTTGATGGCCACCATTTACTAAGATGCCTATTATCATCAATCTATGCGACTACAAATTTAATGGATTTTTCAGCAGAACAGAGTTATCTGGTGACTTCCATTTCCTTCTTATCTTCTTTTGCTAAGAGGGGGATGGCACCTAGTAAATTTTTTTCATGTTTGAAAAAACTCTCTTCCATTGCCCCCAACAACATCACATGTATCAGTTGTACTTTCCTAGGTCAAAGTTCAGACACTAACTTCTGTCAGTGTAACTTATATAAATCTAGTTTGGTACAATCTCAAAATATGTGCAACCACTTGCCCCCTGCTCCCCAACACACCACCGCCATTAACATCTTCATCATCCTTGACATGTTAGAAACCATCCCTTGCAATCTGCTTTGAGTGCAAAAATATTTAGTGTAGTTTTTTTGCCAAATATCCTAAATTTTCTAGACTATGTGGCCATCCTTGGAGTCTGACACATTGTTAACTATTACTCTGGTGATGGGTTCACTCCTGCAGTGAATGTCAACAAGCCTCATTCTAATCTCTCAGCCCCTCTCAAATGTTTATTACCTGCTTATAAAGTCAGCTGAGCAACCTCTTCGACTGACAATTCAGTCACCTGAGTGCCTGTAAAAAATTATGAACTGTGCAACTAACTTGTTATAGAGGAGACTCCTTCTAATTTCCATAAATATTTTTCTTAACCCAATATAAACAAGATAATCAGTACCAAATAATCCATGAGTGTGAAAATATATCCAAGACATTGTATTAGTTGTTCCCAAAACTTAAAAAAAAGCAGAATATCTCTTCAATCATTTAACTAAATGCCCTTCTTGCCTTCTTGCCAATTTGCTAAGAATTAGTGTTTCTATATCAAACATAAGCATAGTCTCAAATTCCAAATCCTCAAGAAAATGCGTCATAAATACCTGCCAGTAGCAGTGTGTCTCTCATGGTTTTCTATTTTTTGAGAGATCTTTGTCAGTACTGTATACCTCTGCTGTCCCCATAACCTTCCACTGAGGACCCAGAGTAGGTAGGCACCAAGAACTAAACAGTCACAGCTGTACTACCCTCCAGTATAAATATAACTCTAAAACCATCAAATCCTCTTTGTCCTTGGGCATCATTAACTGCAGCCAAGGTATGTTCCTCTCTGCCTGGAAAAGAAAGGATCAGGAGATATGGATGTGAGTTGGAAAGGGTACCATGAAAGTGAGAACTAGGGTCATACTTAATACCATTGTCTTCTGATCCAAATCCATAAGCTGCAATTTACATTTCTCCAGCCAGATCTTGCACTTGTGCAATAATCCACTATATTAGAGATTTTAATTGTTTTAACAAGGGATGTAACTAAATGTAGTCCTAATACTTAATTACCTCACCACCCCAAAGTCATAGAATATCAGCTGTTAGGTCAAAAGTTGGGCTATAGACTATTGCTGTTGTCTGAGTTTTTAATATGTTCTCTATGTACTTGAAGAACTCACTAAAAAAGGCCAGTAGATCTATCAAATTTGAGGCCTGCAGGTCAAACAAAACTGCCAAATGTGAGTCAAGATTAGTCAGATAAACTGTCAAACCATCAGCATACAAATTTCATTTAGAATGCAGACTGTAAGACATCCTTTGTGCCTGTGCTTCAGGTTCAACGTAAGGTGTAAACAACAGGAAGTGAAGCAGAACCCTATCTATATGCAGAGAAAAGGGATTCAACAAACCTGCATTTACTTTGATACTAGCTGAGACCCCTACGTACATGTTTCATAATAGAGTGGGAAACTAATCCAGACTTCCTTAAGATGTTAAATAGCTAATCCTATTACATGTGATTAAATGCCTTCTCAGCATCTAAGTAGACTACTAGTAAAGGAGAATTTGTCTGCATCTTGAATCAATGACACACTGTTAATAATGTTATCAAAAATCTATTTCCCACTTCTGAACAAGCTTTGATCAAAATGGATCACACCTAAAAGCAGCAGAACCAGCGAGGACACCAGAGCAGCCATAAAGATTGTGTCATCCTGGTTTAGCACTCAGATTGACCTATAAGCTTCTGCCCTTCTTTGGGGATCACTATCACTGTTGCTTCTTTCCAGGAGGGTTGTGTCTCCAGTGTTCTTAACACCACAGTTATCAAAAATAACATCTCTGTCAACATCCACTCTTTCCACTGTTGATAATTTCTAGTGGCAGACTATCAAACCTGGAAAGTTTCCTTTCAGGAGGATGTCTACTATGTGTTTCAACTCTTCAAAAGTAACAGGGACCAATAAATTATTGTTGTTCCCTTGTCATTCTACAAAGAACCACCTCTTCTCAAATCCTGCATATCTTCTGGTCATTTCCTCCCTTCTGAACTGATACCCTATGGAGATGAATATAATAACCTTGAATACCACAGCCACTGGGGTTGATACCAGCTGATGTTACTGTTCGGGCCACATTGGATGTTATGTGTGCTTCACTCCCTGCTGTCACAGATGCAAGGCCAATGCCCTCAAAGTTCCTTGACAATATTCAAAATCTTGGATAAGTAAGGCTTTAGTTTTAAAATCCCAGGATAAATCCATGGACTTCATGATTGCCTTCTTATTTTCTTCTACAGCCTGCTATGTCATCTTTTCACCCTGTGCTTGCAGTACTTTTATCTGCAAAATTGTGTCCTGTCATTCAGTCAGGTCCCTTGATTTAATCCTCTAGATTAATCCAGTATACTGCCTCAAAGCTTCTTCCAAGAAACCCAAAAACGTCTTCCACCATTGAAGTAAATTGTTATATCCAAATGAGTTCTATAAATCCATTGCTGAAAAATATCTTGAAGCCAGTCTCTGACATAAGGTGGGTTACAAAATGACATACTGAACCACCAATGTTTCTCTAAAGAGGGGGACCTCGGGAGAAAATTATGACATTAGAAGAGCGTGGTCTGAAATAACTATAAGCATAACGTCATATTTCTGGGTATAAACAGACCCTTCTTGTGCTACAACAATTTTACCTTTTTTGGAAAATCTTAAATAGACTGTAGAGAAAGAGGTTATTTAAGCCCTGTGGTTCTCAGTGGAGTAGAGTCAGCCCTTAGCCTCATAACAAAATAAAGGGCCAGATTCAATAAAGCCTATACTAAGTGTACACTGTTTTGAGTGAACAGACAACACAGACATAACTCACACCTTCTTCCTCCTAATTTTAGTTTTCCTACTGATGTCCTTGCAGCTTTAAATATTGACAGGGTTTCAAAAAGGTTACCACAAAGTGTAGACTACAAGTACACTTAGTGCAATCTTTCTTTTCAAAGGAGGTCATTATACCTCTATTCTCTATACTTGTCTCTGCCCTGATTTGAATATAATATAAATTTTTTTGGGATGTCTCTCACCACCATGCAACAACTGGAAAGACCCCAGAAGTACCTCACCAAGAGGATCATGGGTCTCAAACATGTGCCTTATCCAGCTAGATTAAAGAAACTCCAGCTCTATTCAGTAGCATACCACCTGCTCAGAGGTGATTTGATTTCAACCTCTGCACAAATATGAATAAAACATGCTGGAGGGATAGATTCATAACACAGAGGTTACCCGTATTCTGGAACAAAATCCCAGTTCATGTGAGACAGAGCCCTTCATTGGCACTGTTCAAGAAAAATGCATGGATGGGAGATCGTAGAAGTTAAGGAGGAGTCTCAGTGTCACTACTACTAGACAGAGGTATATAGTTTACTAAAATAATAATCCCACATGTGTCACACTACAGAGGAGAACTATATATATAATGTGGGTATGAAGCCACATCATTGTTGGCTAGGCTTGTAAATGCCCCAGGGCAGATAGCCTAGTATACTACTATGAAACTATGAAACTATGAGTGACTAGAAAGCACAAAAAATGTGCTAAGAATTTTATTGAATACATATATTGTACACTTAATGTATACTTAGCGGAGGCTTTATTAAATCTGGCCCAGAATGTTTTAAAGTATTTACATATTTTATGGAATTTGAAAGTTCTTGGTGCACCTTGGATGTCCTCCAAATGAGTAATCAAATTCCAGTCTCCTGCAAACATCATCACACTTACCTGAAGTTGAGCCAATTAAACCATCCCAACTTTAAACTGAGATACATTAGATTTTAGATTTGGGCAGCTGGTATACACTCTAACTGGCGTGACTGAGCTTCCTTCCAATTTCTCTGTTATCACTACTAACTACCCTAATGAAGCCATTCATTGGTCTTCACTTACATCGCTTCTTGAGCTGTCAGAGTAACAATACTGTACTTTATGCACGCGACCATTAACTCACCACCACCAGTAATTCTGATTATGAACAAGAGTGAGACCATTTAAACCTGATATATTAAGGACACTTTAGAACAACCATGCAAAGTACTTCTTACATGATAAACAAAAGGTTTTCTTTACGACAGAACATACAGTAAATCTTTACATACCTGATAATTTGAAACAAAGCAATGCAGCAACAAGAATGAGGCCTCTAAAGCTTGCCATTAATGTGCAAAGTAATATATGAAAATACTACACAGACTAGATCTGAACTGCTCTCCTGGGAAGAGGTGAAACACCCATAGCAAGATGGTTGAGTTTTGATGCATAGCAAGGTGACCACAGGTATGGTAAATGGCTGTTGTCAGTTCAGATGATTTAGTAAATAACCAGAACAGTAGATAGATGGGAGATAGCATTTCATGCAGAGGGTTAAGACTGTGAACTGTAAATCCTGTGGTATAGGGTTTGATTCTCATTTGCCTACTGCTTGACCTTAACCAAGTCACTTCACCAGACATTGCTCCTGGGTCTCCCTTAAAAAGGAATTATGTCCAGTGGCCCTTCAGCCAATCCCAAAGACCAGGTGGATGACCGTAGCTATAGTCTTAGAAAAGATGACTGCACTTTACCACCAGAAGGATGGATGAACAAAGCAATACCTTGTGGGAGGAGGAATAACTGTAACCATCCCTAGAAGTGCAGATGAAAAAATCCATGTGTCCAGAGGAATGGATGAGTCAGTTAACACCCCATTAAGGATAACTGACTAGTACCAGTTGTTATAATATAAGTCGTCAATAATTTGACTTCTTCAGGGTCCTGAATCAGTAGGGTTCTACTTGAAGAATTATGCTGTGGAGGTGGATTTGCATTGAAGACATGGCCAGCACCCTGCCTTAAATCCGGGGGGGGTGGCACAAAATGTACTATTCAGACTACCCCAGGAGTCCTCCTCAAAGACTGAGTTTATGAAGGGGACTGCATACCAAAACATATAAGGAAACATCATTATTGTAATGAATACCTAAGTGAAATGACAATGTGTTGTAACTTATAGCATGATAACTTTGTACAATAATGTTATGAAGTAGTAATATAATATATGTCCTGACATTAGCATGCATAGTTTCATAGGTAGGTACTAGGCTATCTGCCCAAGGGCATTTATAAGCCTAGCCAGAGTGTGTTGGCTTTCGCCCCATTGATTAATTAACTGATCCTCTGTTAAGTATAGCCAATGAAGTGATCCCAGGGGTGTATTTTCTGTTACCCATTACCCATCCACTTGTCAAGGTTTCTCTTGAAGAGTGTTAGTGAGGGGCTCTGCCTAATGTAGCTTGGAATTTTGTTCCAAAGCATGGGGAGTCTCTGTGACAGGAATCTAGCCTTCCAGCATGTTCTATTTATTGTTGTGGTGAGGTTTAGCTCACTAGAGCAAGTGGCTCGCAGTGACTTGGATTTCTTTAGGTGGAGCATGTCCATCAATTCTGAGTTGGACGTGGCTTTGTAAGTCAGGCAGAGATCACCTCTGAGTAAGCGATATGCCACTGAGTACAGTCGGCGTTTTTTCAGTCGGGCTGCTTAGGACATATGTTTGAGGCCAGTAATCCTCTTGGTGAGGTACTTTTGTGGTCTTTCCAGCTGTTGGAAGTGTCTTGTGAGGTACATCCCAAATGGGGCATTATACTCTATGATGGGTCTAATGAGTGACGAGTAGAGGGGCACTATAACCTCTTTATTTCTAGATGCGAACCCTTTAGTAAATAGATGGGCCACATAGAAGGATTTCCTAACTACTTTGGCAATATGATTGTCAAAGGAGAGATTACTATCTACCTGGGTCCCCAGATCTCTTATTACCTCTTCTGTATTAAGGGGGCTACCACCTATGTGGTAATTCTTGGGTGTTTTGTTTTTCCCAAACGGGATGACTATGCATTTTTTGTCATTTAGCTTGAGGCCATGACTTTGACACCAGGTGTCCGTCTCAGTAAGGCCCTTTTGGAGAATGTCCATGTCAGCCAGAGAGTCAATTATGGCTCCCAGTTTGCAGTCATCAGCGAACTTGGTTAGCCATAGTCGTCCTGTGTTTGCCTGTACTTCTGGAAGTATATGCCGAACAGTAGGGGTCCCAGGACAGAGCCTTGTGGGACACCACTTGTGACTGGTTTAGAGTCGGACCTGGAGTCCGCTATTCTTACCGTGTGAGTTCTGTCTGTAAGCCAGTTGGCAACCCATCTCGTGACGTAGGGGTTTATGTTCAGGCTGGTGAGTTTTTCTGTAATACCCGAGTGGGGAATGGTGTTGAAAGCCCTGACGAGGTCAAGGTAGGCTATGTGAACCACCTTTCTCTCGTCTATGGCCTTGGTGACTGTCTTGAAGAAGTCAACCAGGTTTAGGAGGCATGATCTGCCCTTAACAAAGCCGAACTGGGTCGGGTCAAGTGTTTGGAGGTTCCCAATGTCTTTGTTAATGAGTTCCATGATGATGCGCTCCATAGCTTTGCAGACCAGGTTAGTCAGGCTTATAGTTACCAGGGTTAGTTTTGGCCCCTCCTTTGTGGAGAGGAATAACCATTGCTGTGCACCATTCTATGGGTACGTAGCCTGTGGAGAGGCTGAGGTTGAACAGCGTGTTTGGGTGGGGGTAGTTCGTTCTGTAGTTCATGCAAGACGCAGCCTGGGACACCAACTGGTCCCATTGACGCTGTGTTTTTGGCTTTTGAAAGGGCTGTTTTCACCTGTGCATCTGTGATTTTTGGGACACTGCACTTTTCCGGTATTGTTGTGGGCCCTTTTGGGGGTGAGAGGGGGGTGAAGTTTGCACTGAATCTATCTGCCAGGATGTTGGCAATATCAGTAGGTTCAGTATATTTTGTGCTATTTTGCACTAGTTCAGTGCATATCTGTGAGTTGCCACTTAGATTCTTAACAACTAAAGAAGGCTTTGTGGTTATCTATTGAATCCTTGGCTATTTTTCTTTCGAAGTTAGCCTTGGATGATTTCATGAGGGACCTTAGTTTCTTACTGACACTGATCAGGGATGTCTTTCCATCTAGGGATTTGATTTTTTTCTGAACTAGTTTCCTCCTTATATTGTATAGCCTGTTTATGGCAGGGGTCCACCAAACTGGCTTCCTTCTCTTAGAGGAGTGAGTCTTGGTTTTGCTAGGGATTGCACGATCCATGCATCCTTGTAGGTGCTCATAGAGTGCATTTGTAAAGGTTTCTGCATCTTGGGCAGCGTTATCCTTTAGCGTGGGGGCTGTGAAACTTACCACCTCTGTCTTAAGTAAGGTGAAGTTTGCTTTAGAAAAGTTTTTTACTGTGGTTTCTTTAGTTGGGGGTGGTGTTGGGGTGTGGACATCCAGAGTGATTAGTTTATGGTCTGATATAACCAGTGACGGGTTGACCTCCGGTGTGGAACACGTGTCGCCCATGTTGGTGATGACCAGGTCCAATATGTTTTCACCTCTGGTAGAGGAGTTTACCAGCTGATCCAGGGCATTTGAGTTGATGAATTCCAGGAAGCGCTGGGCCTGGGAGTTTGTACTCAAGTAGTTTTCTCAGTGAATTGTAGGGTAAATGAAATCACCCAATATCAGGGTGTTCGGTAGGACCTTCATGTTTTACAGTGTCTCCAGAAAGGTGGAGTGGTGGTCCTGGGTCATGGAGGGTGATCTGTAGCAGGCCACAATTCGCATTGCAGATTTGCCCGATGCTAGTTGCACATGGATGATCTCAGAGGTATCATGCTGCGCCACTAACCTGGAGGTGTAGGTATCCTTGATGAATATGGATACACCCCCCCTCACATTAAGCATGCAGTTTACTGTGATTACCGTTGGAAAAAAATTCTGCAAAATATAAGCTAGTCATCATATTAAGTAATGCTGTTGTATACAGATGATTATTAATAAATGGCTAAGTTGCTGTAAATACTTCTTTCCTAGCTAGTTAAGTAACTTGTGAGTAAGTAGCGTATACAATCTAAACATGTGCAGGCCTTCTTGGCAGCCCTATTGTAGTGTGTACATTTGCTGTAAATGTACTGAACAAAATCAACATTCCCTGTGCACTTTTAAGCGAACTGTGTCCAGTGGGGTTAGAAAAAGTCCACAGATCACATTTGCACATTTGTCACTGAAATCCCACTTGGCTAATTGCAGCACTTCTCATGTACAGGGGTTTCTTGTTGTGCAGCCTTGAGGAGTGATTCTCTTATTCTTGAGGCTGTATGATATCAAAGTTAGTATAGGCACATGTCAGGGCAGTGGAGGGTATAAAATGCGTGCTTTCTTGCAAAACACTTTAGGCACACAAACCAAAAACTGAGTAGAATGGAGAACACTGGACCTTTCTTAAGAGGATACGCAGAATAGCATGTAACATGGTTATATGCCCATGCAGTTATTTGTTTATTCAGTAACCTCACTGATGATATTTCTCACTTTGCACTCAGTCCAATGATATGCTTTATTTATTTAGAACAGTTTAGTAAAGAAGTAGGAAGACAGACAGACAGACACACACATAAAACGGGCAGATAGATTCCTATTTCCCAGATGCTGTCTGACCTTTTTTAATTTTAGGTTGATAAGTATACAGCTAGAAAGACAGACAGCTTGACTGACAGGCATATACCTTGACAGACAGACAGATGGATAGGATCTGCAGCCTGCCTGGACACTTCTGTGCACTGCTTATGTCTAGTGCTCCCTCTAACGTACTCTTCTCTGCATGTCTCAGACTGTCTTTGTGTGCCACCTCTACTGTTACAGAAATTACAACAGGTTTGGATTTCAGTCTCAGATACTTCTCCTTTAGTACCTAGTTCTGTGGTGTAAACACAATAAGAATAATTGTATTCCACTTGCTTATGATACTTTATTTCCACAGCTATCACACTCCAGAACAGCAACACATTTTAATTTTATCTTGTTAGGTTTCCTCCTTAACAGTGTGACTTCAGTACCTTCTGTTCTGACTGGGTAACATTTTAAGAAGAACCTGAAGACCTGCTTCCATTACAGCACTGTCCAGGTGCATGTGTACCTATTCAGTGTCACCCTAATACAAATGGAAAGAACTTTTTACTAGCATCTTGGCCTTTTTTCCAGTAAAGCGGTGTATCATTGTTCAGGCTTTCTGTGAAGGCCAGTGCACTCAGTTGTGGCCACCACTAAATCAATCACTTCATTATAAGTCTAAAAATGTTATGTACTTTGGTGAAAAACATTATATAGTTAGAAAAATTCCATCCCCTGTGTATCATCTTTTAGTGTTATGCTTTGATTTTTGCACTTTTTAAAATTTTAACTTGGCCATTGCAGCTCTAGACATGGTTTCTCTTTTGTGAATAAAATATTTGCTCTGCTCAAAGGATTTGCACTAAAGTTTTTTTTTTTACTGTATATTCATACTGCTGTTTTTTGCTTGAATGTCTCTGAATCTCATCTGTGTAACACAGGTCCTAGCATATCAAGTGATTTTTTTACTCTTTCTTGTATGTCTTCTAATAACCCACCTGGCTGTCATATATGAAGTCCCCTACCACAAAACATACTGTCCCAGGTACCAGTTCCCTGATTATTGTATTATACCTTACCTTTCAATTTCACTGCCTTTGACAGTTACTACTTTTGTATCTGGAGGATACACACACACACACACACACACACACACACACACACACACACACACACACACACACACACACACACACACACCAACACTAGCACTTACCATGACTCAGAATCAAATTCTTTGCTATTTATCTGCTTGCTTTTAGTTTTGATTCAGCTGTAATTATAAATCTGTGCCAGCAACCTGCTCTGTGTCTATAGCACCATTGCTGAAGAAAATGTTATGTGACATTTCTCTTTCTTGCAATGCCAAAGTAAAATAATAAACAAAACTAAAACTCAGAATAACTCAGAACCAGCTATGTGCTATGATTACTGTCAGGTTAGCCAGACTTGTAGACATTTAGAATCATGTATGCCTCAACCAATAGTGCTTATAATATCAAAGTTTTAGTGGTTTGCAAAGCACCACAGAAGTACAAAATCATACGTTTCCAATTTGGTTTAAAGCTGGTTTTCATTAACAATATATTTAAAGACATCCATTTGACTTTTGAGGTTAGTTCCATTGCAAAAGCAGCATCTAACTATGATCTGCTCTACCCTCTGGATATAAATAAAAGGGGAGCTGCTGTTAATGGTGTTATATAATGGCATTTTATTATTTCAGGAACGCAGCATGTCTTTCAGTAATACTAATAACAGGGACAGTATGTACACTGATTTATTTTTTATTTAGAGCACTAGCTTCATCATAGTAAATATACTGTTCTACCACTGTCAGTGCTGCACATACAGATATAATCTTAAGCCTTGAGATCTGTCACCTGATATTGCCACAGCTGTCTGCTGCCTAGTGTGCTTGACTCAGTATGGCCATTTTGTTGTGTATATGAATATCTAATCAGTTCTTTCCTTGATACCTGCATTATAAGCAGCGGTATAGAGAACACATTTATGCCTTCTACCATGACATGGGTGGCAGAGACTTGTGAAAAACACCTTTGCCTTTAATGTTTTAATTATTTATGTATTTATTTATTTATTTGTATTTGTTACATGAAATCGAGCACTGATCCACATGGACTTTTGTCAGATAACCTAGGAGCATTATCTGATTAAGTGACTTGACCATAGTCACACAATAGGGAAATGGAGGCTGACAGAATCACAACCTGGAACATAGGAAGCAGCTTATTAAGAACTTATAGCCTTAACCTTCTGTGCTTCCAGACAACATGTATTTTATCATGTTTCACAACACCAACTAGAAATCTTCCAGCATCAGTGTCAGTGAATTCAGCAATCCACACTTAGCAAAAATCTTAAACTTCTGTCTTAAAGTAGAAAAACATACAATGTCTGGGGCATAAGATTCACTTTAGGGCTGTATTATATTAAGTGCATATATGATGTTCATGTGTGTGTGTTTGTGTGTGAGTGCATGTATGTGTGTGTGTGTGTGTGTGTGTGTGTGTGTGTGTGTGTGTGTGTGTGTGTGTGTGTGTGTGTGTGTGTGTGTGAATACAGCTAGGTCGATAGATAGAGAGAAAGATATATGGAAATCTTCCATCTAATTGAATGTTTGTAATACTGAATATTTTTTCATCCGGCAGAAGTGATTGAAACTCATTTGATCACTTCAGTTAGTGTTAATTTTGAGTGAGATCGCAAACAGTGGGGATTGGGGAATTTGCCCTTTACCCACTATAGAGCACTTTTGGAGATGATATATATAATTAGCAGGGGTGGTTGTGTGCCTTTAGTGCAACAGTTATTTCATCATGGTGAGTTTCATTGCCATATAATGTAGTGAGAGAGGTGGAGGTACATCTTTTGTTTTTCCTCCTTTTTTTCACTGTTGTGTGAAGTTGATATACATATAATTCTGTGATGATTGCAGGCAGCTTGTCCCTGAATAAAACATGAATTCTGTTTTTTTTTATTTTGGCATGTTATATTTCAATCTTTTTGGATCAATTTTTTTATTCATTATCTTTGAAGTACATTCATGTGTATATGAATATATGAATATATGTAAGTGGTTGAAATGTCAAAAATTCGACCATAATGTGATCAGAAAAAAAATGGAACCTCTCCCCATTGCTTAATTGCCTTCTTTTGTTTTGTGTGTTGTGATTTATTTTCTTTATACTGTGTTTTACTTGTATTCTGCTTTTAATTGTGTAGTTAAAGTAGAAAAGAGGCCACTGCTGTGTCTCTTGTGAGTCACACAGAAATTAGAACAGATCAATTAAGGTTAATTAACTTTGAACTGAGGGTGGAGCTAGGAACTAAATCTTCTATTTAAAGGGTAAAATAAAACATTTCAAGGCTTTACTGGAAAAGCTTACCCAGACTCTGCCCCAACTTGCTGTGAGGGAAAAGGTAGTTTGGTTTTGCTTTCTTGTATTTGCTATTCCTTCATTGCATTCTTATGTTTTGTATATTGTGATTTATTTTCTTTACACTGGATTTTACTTGTATTCTGCTTTTAATCACATATTTAAACTAGGAAAAAGACAACAGTTGTGTCCCCTGAGTCTTTCTAGTTGCCTGCCCCTTATTTTAATTAGACCACATATGTCCTTCCCTCTCTTCTTTCATTGACTTTTGTGAGTAAGCACAAAGTCATCATTTTGTGAAATCACCTCTTCAGCTATTTACATTTATTGGCCACCCTCACTGTATCCCATAGAACCATAGACAAAGTGCCCACCCCCTTCTGATCTATATTGCTCTTTTAAATTTAGTGGCTTTCCACTTAAAGCTTAAGTTACACTCTATTTTAAATCTAACTGCTTAGTGCACACTGCAGCTCTTAGGATATTAAAACATTTTTCCATCTTACCTTTAAAATTTGCAACATCTAGGTGAAGAATTACTGGAGAGCCCACATTCTGCATCTCTGTAGTCATCTTGGTATTAATGCTTCTGTTTTGCTTCTGGTGATAGAAGGAGCACAGGGACATCATTTCCAGGAGACTGCTGATCGTCAGAAAGCATAATAACTGATTCATAGATGCCAGCTTGGAATTTGTGCTTATATTTTGCTCCTGATCAGAGAAGGAACAGATTGCATTGACTCCTGACTGTTTCTGATTGGGCAGTATGTGTGTTTGACCTTCCTGATTAGTGTGGTTGCTATTCAAGGCCTCTACCAGGAAAATGCTACAACAAGCCTACAGACTTTTGCATCATCTGGGACAAGACTGTGGAGCACCAAAGAGCCTGTGACCTGCTTCTCATCTTGGGATTGGCGATACTGTTTTCCTTCTGATGTGAGAAGAAGCAAAGGAGTATTGTATCCCAGCAGCGTGAAGCTATGATGAGACCTGCATTAGTAGTAGCCAGGCAGTAGCCATTCAGGCAACTCCCCCCTTTTCATCATTCTTATTAAGATAATTCTTTCTTTTCAGCACATACTGCTTGATTTCCTGCTGTCTAACCTATTTTTAGAACATATGCATAAATACTTCATCCCTAAATATTAGTTTCCCCCTTAAGTGTTTGGCATTGCCCTTTATAGACACCGACACCTTGAGCTGAAATTTTTCCTGGCAAAGCACCATTGTAATTTCACCAATACTTAGTTGCACACAGCACAACTAGTTTGCAGTGACATGCACTGCCCTCAGACCTGCAAACTAGATATTCATGACATTACTTTATATTCTCACTCTAACTGTATAATCAATAAAACAGGTCTGTTGTCATGGCTATGACCTTTCCCACCATCTCCATTACCAGCTTGGTGAATATGGGCATCCTAAGGCAATGTAGAAATTGCCTCATGTTTACTGACAGTTAGTTCTCAAACAAACTGATATGGTATGTGAGAGATATATTTACACAATGTTACTGGAGGCAGAGCTCTCACATAAAAGCATTCCTAATGTCAGTAAAGTTGTTAGTAGTTCACACACACTGCATCCATCTCACACAATTCAAAGCAGAAACATAGACAAACATATGCTGGTGCACTTAAATGTAACCTTCCTAAACCCCAAAGACCTCTTAGATGAAGTACACATAACAAATAGCCTCAGCAGCTCTGAATGAACTCTTTCAGAACAACATCCACATCAGCACATACAGCCACATCTTGTGAAGGCTCTACTTCTAAAACCATAAGGCAAGCCACCACACAACCAACATTCTGGTCATTGGTGACTTCATTGTGAGACGCACTTTTCTCCCTCTCACTAGGTTATACATGCAGTCAGGTCACTGGACTGCAAGTTCCAGTATGAGACAGTGATAGTTCATGTGGATGTAAATGACCTGAGACATACCTCCCTAGACTATATGAAGCCAAAGCCAAGAAAATCTAAAGGTGTTATCGCTCAATGCTAGGAGGCTAAACAAAAAACTCCATTCCCTATAAGCTGTCTTCACTGTAGAGAATGCTGACATCTGTACAGTCACTGAGACATGGTTTAAAGCCATGGAGAGCACACCGACGGTGCAAGGTTATACTGCTTTCCACACGTTTAGACCAGCTACTACACAGACTAAAGTTGGAGGTGTATCGATTTACAGCAAAAATAAATATACCTCAAAACTGGTCAAACAGGACAATGCATTTGAGCTTCTCCATGTTCAAATCACCATAGGCAAAATACAGTACCACCTCCTTGCAAGCTATAGGTCCCTCTCTATGACCCAGGAAACCCATATCATGTATTTAAACTTATTGGAAACACTCACCATCCAACCCAAAACCATATTTGAAGGTGACTTTAATTACCCCACTATTAACTGGGAATGGTATATGACACCAAACATACAGGCACAGAGATTCCAGGATTTTGTAAACACAAACTCCCTGGACCAGATAATCAGTACACCAGCCAGGGGTGCAACCATACTGGATCTGGTCCTCACTAATATGGGAGACTTTGCACACCCCCCTACTGCAATGCCTTCCCTAGTAAGGTCAGACCACAAAATAGTCTCCTTTGAAGTAAAAATATATCCTGGAATCCCAGCTAACCCTGGAATATTCAGAAACTACTCTAAGGCTAACTTCCTACTATTAAATGATACCCTGGCACAATTTCAAGCTCCCATAAACCCTGAGAACATTGCTGTCTACTTCTACTCAGAACTGTTCACAGAAACGTATACAATCATGTTAATAGCTGCATGCAGGCAGCTGTAGACACCAGGAAGAAGTACAGAACTGACTCAGAAAACAAGCCACCTCGATGGAATCACAAAATCAATAGGCTGTATAACAGGAGGAAGAAAATGATGGCAAAAATTAGGAAGTGCAGCACCTAGCAGGATAAAAGTACTGTCACCAAACTGAACAAACAACTCACTGGACAAATAAAGTGTACCAAAGCCAAATTTGAGGTAAGTTTGGCCTCCCAGGCCAAGGACAACCACAAGGCATTCTTCAGGTGTGTCCACAGCCTCAAAGGCAATACGCAATTGTGTGCAAAGCTCATTGAAAATGGAGCCATCTGTACTGAGCCAGAAGATGTAGCAAACCTTCTGGCCGACGAATTCATCTCCAGCTTTATTCCTCTCTCCCCATCAACCTTCCCTCAGGAAATACCACCAAATATAACTCCCCCTGCTGTCACTAGGGAACAGTTCCTTAATGCTCTCTCTAAGGCCAAGAACACCTCAGGATGCCTTGCAAATAGCATGAAACATAATCTATCAGGCCGTCTGGAAATGCTATTTAACTATAGCCTCCAAACAGGCTTCGTGCCTCATGAATGGAGAATAGCAACAGTCATCCCTCTGCATAAAGGTGGGCCATCTTCAGTCCCTGAAAACTACAGGCCCCGTAAGTCTCACTAGTCTCATATGCAAAACCATGGAACAAATTGTCATGGAAATGATCAGTAATGATATAGGAAACCTCCAGACACAGGACCCAATGCAATTTGGTTTCATCAAGTGTAGGTAATGCCTACTCAACCTGGTGGACATCTTTGAGAAGGTCATCAAAGCAAAAGATGAGGGCAAAATTGTTCACACCGCCTACCTTAACTTGGCCAAGCAATTGACACAATCCCCAATTTGGACATTGTTGACAAACTTAAGAGGTTAGGTACAAACCCCTGTGTCACCTTGTGGATAGCCAGCTGGCTTACAGACAGGAACCAGGAGGTTAGAAGTGGGGAGTCCACCTCTACAAAGAGGCCAGTCACAAGTGGAGTCCTTCATGGATAGTTTCTGGGACTGCTTCTTTTTGGCATTTACTTCACTGAAGTCAATGCCAACATCAAAGGCCTCTGGCTGACTAAATTTGAAGGTGATTGTAAAATATTAGCTATCATTGAACCACTCACTGACACAAATGTTCTCCATGCTCTGCAACTTATAAACAAAGGTATGGGATCTAGGTTCATGGAAGTAATTTGTTTCACTGTATTTGGCATTCGTCACACCTATCACTGGGTACAGTGCCCCCTTTGATATGTACCTAACCAGGCATATCAACAATTGGAACATCCACAGAGGTTCCTCACTAAAAGAATTCAGGGTGTAAGTAACATGTCCTAGGTAGACCGCCTCAAGGGCCTATCCCTGTAGACTGATGGAGAGACAGGTATGTATCCCAGAGACTACCCCTCCTCTGGAACAGGCTCCCCATCCATGTGAAGCAGAGTTCCTCCCTAATGCAATTCAAGTGTGACTTGGACAATTGAATGGAGAACAGAAAATTCATCCCTGATTTGACATCTGTGTTTCTAATGGACATGGGAGGCCTGTAAATGGTTCATCTCCCAGGCACCTGCTTGTGAATGCTTCACTTTCCAAGCCTCTGCTTGCACTTATCAAGGGTACCAGAACTTGTCAGAGATCTGGGATGGATGGCTAGATTTAGAAGGCCCTTGTGGTTATTAGCATAGTAAATACCTATGGACCATTTCAGCTCCAACTTTACCCCTTTCTCCACTTCAACCTTCTCTCAGAAAATGGCATCAAATATAATTCCCCCCGCTATTACTAGGGAACAGGGCCATAATACTCTCTGTCTAAGGCTAATAAAACTGCATCAGTGGGCCCAGACAATATCCCAGGATGCCTTATAAATAGCATGAGACATGACCTTTCAGGCTGCCTGAAATTGATATTTAACTGTAGCATCCAAACAGGTTCATGCTTCATGAATGCAGAACAGCAACAGTCGTCCCTCTGCAGAAAGAAGGGCCATCTACAAACACTGGAAACTACAGACCCATAACTCTCACTAGTCTCATTTGCAAAGCCATGGAAAGAATTATCATGGAAATGATCAATAATGACATAGGAAGCCTCCAGACGCTGGACCTAATCCAACTTGATTTCATCAATAAACTTGCAGATGATTGCAAATTAGGAGCTGTCATTGAATCCTCCTCTGACACAAATGTTGTCCAGGAAGGGCTAATACAGACAAATAACTGGTGTCAGACCCATGAACTAAAACTAAATGCCAGGATATGCGTAATAGTTTCCTTTAGGAAGTCATCCATCCTAGGTAACTGTCATATTGACAACACACCCTTAAGAGATGACCCAGTAGCCAGGAATTTGGGGATACACATAGACAGCAATCTAGGTTTTAACCATCATGTGTCTACAGTAGTGAGGAAATCATTCTACATTGTACAGCTTATAAACAGAGATATTGCATCTCTTTGGTATGTACCTAACCAGGCATTTCCAACAATTGAAACATCCACAGAGATTCCTCACTAAAAGAATTGAGGGTGTAGGTAAGATATCCCATGCAGACCACTTCAAGGCCCTATTCCTGTATTCTGTCTACTACAAGGTGTTGAGGAGAGATCTATGCATGGCATAGAAGTTATTGTCAGACCCCACTCTGATGGACCGCCTGCATATCTGCAAAAAAAAAAAACAGCACAAGGATTACCCATTCTAAAGACTTAAACCTTGCCTGTGATATAAACAGAACCTGCTGGAGAGACAGGTGTGTATCCCAGAGACCACCCTTTCTCTGGAACAGGCTTCTCATCCATGTGAAGCAGAGTTTCTCCCTAACCCAATTAAGTTGTATCTTGGACATTAGAATGAGGAACAGGAAATTCATCCCTGGTTTGGTACCTACATCTCTAATGGACACAGGCAGCCTGTAAATGGTTAATTTCCCAGGCTCCTGCATGTAAATGTTTCATCTCCCAAGCCCCTGCTTACACTTATCAAGGGTACCAGAAAATGTCAGAGATTTGGGATGCATGGCTACACTTAAAAAGGGCCTTGTGATCATTAGAAATATGTATGTTCCTCTAAAAAATTCCTAAACAGATTTTTTGCAGGGAGACAAATCCTGCTGCACACGCCTCATCCCTTGCTATTCACATATACCAACTATAGACTTGATACTAATTTGGGGAAAGGGCAATTTCCTAATCCCCACTGTACTACAATCACATACAAAAACTAGCAAAATGTGATGACTACATTTTTGAATTGTTACAGTTCTAACACTTGAAAGTACCCCATACACAACATGCAGACGTACACACAAACACACGCACACACACACAAACACACACACACACACACACACACACATATATATATATATATATATATATATATATATATATATATATATATATATATATACTTAAAATGACTGAAATACCAAAAGGTCAATGCCATCAACATCCACAACAAAAAGTCGAGAATACAAACATCAACATATCACTAAGCATGTGCTGAGGAACACCTTCACAACATGGAAACAAATTTGCAAAAACAAAATCCCAAAACATTATTTTTTGCAGGGAGTATGCCCCCAGGACTCCACCATGTAGGGGGTTGTGTTCCCACACCCCCTGCTAATTATATATATCTTACGTCTGAGGTCATACAATCCCAGGGAAGAGGGATATTCCTCTTGCATATCCAACCATGTATGTCGACATAACAGATGTCAACATTTTGTGTGTATATTTATATTATACACACACACACACACACACACACACACACACACACACACACACACACACACACACACACACACGTGCGTGTGCATGTACTTTTTTAAATATCCTATAGTATGGTGGCTGTAATGACCCAGGGCCTTGACATGGCAGGGATTTATTGGCACTGTCTTTCACTGGACAGACGAAGCAGTACAATGACCATTCAATCAGTCACTGCATTACTGACCGAGGGCTACAGAGTTCAGAGTGGTAGCATGTCATAAGTGAGCTAAAATGAAGCTCCAGACCATATCTATCCAGAATCATTCTGGTACTTTATGACTTTATGGGCACAATTTTTCTTTCTTTCTTTTTGTTAGTAAGCCATCCTCTACCTTTTATTTAGCTCTGATGGGACTGCTTATTAAAATGCTCTGCTTGTACTAGACTGCAATGAAAACTTCTACACAGATAACCCTCTTCTCTATATTCAATAACAAACTTCGTTGTGAGTTACACCATTTCCCACTCATCCTGTATACAGACAACACGGTCAATTACCGATTAAGTTACTATTGCATCAACTTCTTGTCCCAATTTAGTCAGATTTACAAGAGCTCCACCAGTGGCTCATAAGGTATAAACTTCTTGTCAACCTCTTCAAAGATAAAACTACGCTTTTTTGGCACCACAAAAGATTCAACAAGCACGCGACTGTAACTATGTGTGACTTGTATAGCCATACCGTAGAAATAACCTCCACCTTCAAATACCGGGATTATTGCTTCATCAGTCTGTTAACTTCCATTTCCACATAGAGAGAGAAAAAATAAACTGCCTCCTCTTCTGGGCCAAAATGATCTCCGCTCATCTATCCCAACTAGCCAAGACAGCCATTAGCAAAGGAGTTCTGCTGTCTCATTTAGAATATATCAATGCAACAACACAACACACCCACAGGACAGATGCTCCGTGCCACAAGAAAAAAGAAAAAATATCCAGAGTTATTACTCTTTCATTTAAAAATGAAAAAGTAGTAGATGCATGCATCTCTTCATCTTCATAATTACTATTACCATACAATGATCAAAGCATAATGTTTCTGCAAAATATCTTTAAGTCCATAATGGTATCAGTCACTCTACTTTTACTTGTAGGAATAAAATTTAAACCTTTTAACAACACATTTTCTTCTTCAGAAGTAAGTATATAGTTAGAAATATTCATAATTAATGAGTTGCTACATTCCCCCACATCTTTTTCAAAGTCTGATTGTATTTGCCTGAATGTTTCCGTTTCTGTCGGCCCCGACTCATAGATTGGGACCGTCTCCCCCCTTTTTCTATTCGAACAGGTAAGGGAAAAGAAATGGTTTCTACTAGGGGAATATTGGATTTATTTGACTGAGTAGGGTAAATTTTGGGTCTGACCACAGGTTCAGATAGATGGGTTTGATTAACATTCTTATTAACTATTACATTAGGATATAAATTCAAAGCCCGCTGCTCAGAGGAGCCTTGTGGCTCAGAGACTTTTGAAATAGCAATATTATCTAAAACAGAAACAACCTCTGGTATTGCTAAAGCATTATCCTCACATCTATTATATTAGAATAATTGGATCATTACACTCAGGGCAGACAAGGGAACATGGAGTGAATGAAAGGGCTAGTATTAAGCCCATACTCAAGAAACGTAGAATAATGAAATAATTATTAACAATTATAAAAGCATTCACTATTAAAGTATTTATCATTATATGAACCTATATAAATGGTTTAATTCTTTATATTTTTATATATTATATTGACTGAATACTACTTGTTATAAAGTTTTTTAATTGTTTTTTATGGCTTCTGTTGTGTATATATACACTTATATGGGAAAGTTGAGTTGTACCTTTAAGAACTGATTCCCTAATATACACATTATTGTCATTGGTCCGGATGTTTTTGAATTTATATATAAGAGATTTTTTAAACCTTTTATTGTAACAGTCTGATGAAGCTTTTAAGCGAAAGTGCTTACTGGATATTATAAATAAATTATCTGCTGATTTTAAGAGTTTTGAAGTTGCTTGTTTTCTCCGTTACCTTTATAATAACTCTGGATATCATTTACAATATAGACTACCCATTTTTACATCTGCCTTTAAGAAAAATACCACTGCACTCCAGGAAATCTCCAACAACATCTATTGATTCATTACAAATTCACTCCTCTATGAGCATCACTATATCATCCTAAAAAAAGCCACATGGCTACCCATAAAACAAAGATCTAAGCTACTGTTAGGGTCCGAACTCTACAAACTACTCTAGCTCCAGGCATTTATTCACCTTGCAGTTAAACTTAATAAAAATCTTCTCACTCAGCATGAGACAATTCACAAGCCACATCATCTCTCATTATAGAATCAAACTTCACAGCACTGCACATGCATTAAACTTTCTGGCATCTATTCCTTGGCAAGCCCTCTCCAGCCACCTAAACGAAATCAACAGTTACTCCAAATTCAGAATGCAGTTCAAAAGAACCTCTTCATCCAAGCCAAATGCTTTTACTTCAGCACAGGATATGTCACCTAACATACTAGCCGTATCTTCTTTCCACATCTGTTTTCATTTCTAAGAATTACTGAAAGTTTTCCCAATTTAGAAACTAATGTAAATATTGTACAATACACTTTGCTTGTTTATTATAACTTACATATACAGTTTTGCTATGTAATATGAAGTATTCTGTTATTGCTTACATTTCTGCCTTTTTTGTTGTGAAATGTTTTGTATTTCACCTGGTCTAAGCCTGCTGTTAACACCCTCATAGAGGTGGACTCTTGAGTGTCTGTGGTCAACCCGTCTTTCACCTGTGGATGGAAAGCAGAGGGAAGGCTTTGTGAGCTGAAGCAGCTGACTATGGCTGGCTAAGTGCTATTAGTTTCGCTGTCATATATATGAAAGCCAGGGAGAAATGAGATACCAAATCATGTTTGGAAAAGTATTAAGGTTTTGGCTGCCATCATAAGTTGCACATGCCAGTGTGTTCTTGATTTTGCAAAGAGAAAAATCTGTGCAAACCTTGTGAATCCCTCACTTTGATTAAATCTTGTATTTCTTGGTATTGTATTTCTCAACCTTTTATTTTGAGTCAAGCTACAGAATGCTTGGTAAAGTCCATACTGAAAGCTGCAAACCACTTTTTCTAGAAGAGGAATTCACAATATCTAGGGGGAAATTAAATGTCAGCCTTAGCTGGCAGGTTCAGATTTGCTGCAATAGCTAGGGGATGAAGTATTATTCATTAAAGCCTATTCCACCTATATGTAATATAATTTAGTGAGAAAAAATAAGAATATAGTTCAGTAAAAATAAATAAACTTTAGATTTTTTTTCAGGATCCAATCTCTACTCTATTTGACCCTCTTACTTTTGTATTCTAACTCTAAGCACACACCCTCTTGGAGAAAAAAGAAACATAACAATGCCACAAGGAGCAAGTTACAGGGAAACCTGCTGTATCCCTTGAACTGAAATCCATATCTAATGCTATCTGTTATGTGAGCCACACTTCTATGAACTTAAGGAGACCCACTGATGGTTACTGTAAGGACAACATGATAGCTGGCATGTGCCACTTGACTGTTGAATAGAACATGCTTTTATTATTTTTACTATTCATTCTTTTTCGGGAATGCAGCCATGATCCACGGATAGATGCCTGGCCCACCATTACATCAGTAGGTTCATAGGTTCATAGGTTCATAGGCTGGTACTAGGCTATCGGCCCTAGGGCCTATGCAAGCCTAGCCATAACAATTGCCTGGATATTTCTTCCCACAATATTTACTTCTCTGGACCCCTGTCTAGCAGGGTGACTGACATGATCCCCGAGGTGAATTTCCTATCTCCCATCCAATCATCAAGGTTCCTTTTGAAGAGGACCAATGAGGCGCTCTGCTTGACATATATGGGCAGTCTATTCCAGAGTATGGGGAGTCTCTGGGTCAGGAACCTATCCCTTCAGCATGTTTTGTTCATTGTGATGACAAGGTTTAGATCCCTGGAGTGTGTGGCTCTGAGGGATTGGGATTTCTTTAAGTGGAGCTTGTCCAACAGCTCAGGGTTTGACATGGCCTTGTATGTTAAGCAGAGATTGCCTCTGAGTAGACGATATGCCACAGAGTATAGCTGGAGTTTTTTTAGATGTCAGCATATGGCATCTGCTTTAGGCCTGTGATTCTTTTAGTGAGGTATTTCTGTGGCCTTTCCAGCTGTTGCAGATGTCTTGTGAGATACATACCAAATGGGGCATTATACTCTATAATGGATCTAATGAGGGATGAGTACAGTGGGACAATGACCTCCTTTTTTCTGGATGAAAAGCCCGTAGTGATGAGGTGTGCCACATAGAAGGATTTCCTGACTGTTGTGGCAATGTGGTTATTGAAAGTGAGACCACTGTCCTCCTGTATCCCTAAGTCTCTCATCACACTTTCGATGTTTAGTGTCCTGCTACCTATGTGGTAATTCATGGGTACAAGTATTTTTCCAAAGGGGATAACTATACATTTCTTGGCATTAAGCTTGAGCCCATGGCTCTGGCACCAGGCATCTGTTTCTTTAAGGCCCTTTTGTAGAATATCCACATCATTTGGGGATTCAATAATGGCTCCCAGTTTGCAGTCATCTGCGAACTTTGTTAGCCAGAGTCCCTTAGTGTTGGCCTGTACTTCAGAGAAGTAGATGCCAAACAAGAGTGGTCCCAGGACTGAACCCTGAGGTACTTCACTTGTCACTTGTCTGGAGCTGGATTTGGAGTTAGCTACTTTTACAGTCTGGGTTCTGTCAGTAAGCCAGTTGGCAACCCATCGACTAGGGATTTATGCCCAGCTTAGTAAGTCTATCTATGATTCCAGAGTGGGGGATGGTGTCGAAGGCTTTGGTGAGGTCCAGATAGGTTTTGTGGACTGCCTTATCCTTGTCCACAGCTCTGGAGACTGATTCGAAGAAGCCAATCAGCTTCAGGAGGCAAGATTGGCCCTTCACAAACCCAAACTGGGTGGGGTCCAGTGTTTGAAGGTTGCCAATGTCTTTGTTTATAAGTTCCATGATAATGCGTTCCATGCCCTTGCAGATCAGGTTTGTCAGATTGATGGGACGGTAGTTCCCGGGATCCAAGGCGGATCCCCCCTTGTGGAGTGGGATAACTGTAGCTGTGCGCCACTCATTGGGCACAAAGCCTGAGGTGAGGCTATGATTAAACATGACACTTAAGTGGGGTGCCAGTTCATTTTGTAGTTCATGTAGTACACAGCCTGGGATGTCATCTGGTCCCACAGATGCTGTATTCTTAGCTTTGGAGAGTGCGGTTTCTACCTGTGTGGCCGTGATTTCCAGAATTTGGCAATCTTTTGGTATTGAGATGTGCCCTTTAGGGGTGAGAGGGGGATGAAGTTGGCACTAAATCGATCTGCCAGGATATTGGCAATATCCTTGGGATCAGTATATTTAATGCCATTCTGTTGTAGCTCAGAGCAGATCTGAGCATTGCCATTTAGATTCTTGACATAACTATAGAATGCCTTGTGGTTGTCTTTGGAATCTTTTAAACAGCCTCTGCAAGGCTCAATCCCAGGAACCTGCACACCATAGCCAAAGTGATTTACCACTAAGCCATGTCACAGAGGCTTATACTTCTGACCACAAAGCACAGAGACTGCAAGAACACATCTTCACAATACTCTAATATTTTTAGAGAAATGGTTACTTCATTAATTCATTTTATCTAAATTCTGTAACCAAGCTAGTGCAGTGGTACATATAACTTTATGTAAACTATGCTTTTTAATGTTGGTAGAATCAACAGTTAATTACATGCTACAGTTTTTTTCAGGTGTATGACTAAAAACACATTGTTCCAGGCATTTGTATCTATGGCTATATCTCTGTCTATGTCTATGCTTACCTATGCATCTAATCTGTGTAATATAACTGCATATTTATCCTAACAGTAGACACTACATACATACAACTGGCACACTATGTCGTATTTTTTTAAATATCAATACTGCTGATGTGCCATTTGCTTTTTCATCAAAGTTACTAAAATTCCCCTAAACCTACCATAATTATGCCACTTACTGCAAAGTAAAGTAAAACATCACATGCTGCACATACACACACACATATACACACACACACACACACACACACACACACACACACACACACACACACACACACACACACACACACACACACACACACACACACGGGTCAATGTCACAATGTCGACTACCTCTTCGTTGAACCCTATTTCATCATTTGTCAAATGATTGTTTCAGTGAAACTTTTTCCCATAGTAAGTAACCAGTGGGCCAATCTACTGACCACAACAAAAACAACGTTTTTAAAACCCACCCCTCTAACTAAATATACCAACTGGAGACTACAGTGGGGCAAAGGGCAAATTCCCGATAATGGCCCACTGGTTACTTACTGTGTGAAAAAGTTTACTGAAACGATTGTTTGTTGGATGAAGACTTCAACAAATAGCATTCGACGAAGAGGTGTTTGACAATTAGTGAGTTTGACCAAGTGAAGTAGAACACACACACACACACACACACACACACACACACACACACACACACACACACACACACACACACACACACACAGACACCCACACAGACATTGAAACCCCTACAAAATACCTTGGCCCAGCAAAAACCCAACAAACGCCGATCCAAAGTTTACCTTTACCTTAAAACTGCTTAAAAATAAAACTAAAGGAAACTGAAACACAAACTGGGATTCAGAAACATTCGTTGCATTGCAGTAAGCTGTTCTGCACTACGAGAGCCAGACACAGGGTGTGCGTGATTCAGACACACTGAGTGCGAACAGTGAAGACCATGATGCTCAAAATATATGCTGATGGGGCATAATGAGATAGTAATGAGCAACAGTATTAAAATGAGGGCTGCATGGATGCAGACAAGGTAAAATATGATGGTATATAAATACTGCAATGTGATACATGATCATCATTGTTAATGACCAGAGTGAAAACCCAGTGTATAGTCAGGGGAGCTGCAGAACCATGTTAGGAATTGCTGCAGCTTTAGTGATTATGTATATGCAACAGACTATCATTGCTGCTGCATGCCACCGTGGTTTGCATCCTTGCCCTCAGTTGCACTGTCATCCGATCAAACGTCATCACTCTGACATTGTAGAGCAGTAACATGTGGATAGGGATACCATACAGAAGCTGTTAAACATGTGTCGGCCTTATCTGCACGATTGTGGGAGTCATGGATTGCCTATCTCAGTGGATTTAAGGAATGAGTAACTTTATATATGCTAGTTACAAGGACCTTTCTGTGACCAACAGGGGAAAATATGGGTATTTCAGGGAGCTGCCTCAAGACTACTCCATCAGTTTCTCATGACCATACTGCAGCATGTAGAGGAGCATATATGATTCCTATGTACCATAAAGGAGACAGCCAACACAATATGGGGCTTCTGTAATGTAACCTGCTTACCTGAGGTGTTGGTGGCCATATAGTGCTTCCATATTTAAATTAAGGCTCCATTTAATGACATGGGAAAAAGGTGTGGTGACCATAAAGGGTATCTCTTCATCAGCTACCCAGTGGTCTGTAATGCACATGGTATCATCTACAGTATGTGTCTGCAGACCACTCAAGCAGTTACCATCACTCCCACATATAGAACATGTGACATTTATCAGCAGTTTGTGAGAGGTTAGGTGACTTTCCTCAGTGGCATCTTATTGGCAATACTAGATGTGCTGTGATCCTCTTGTTGACACCCATCCAAAATCCCTAGACTATGACAGACAGTTGATACAGATATGCTCTATTACAAATACAGGTCACTATGGAGCATGTCTCTAGGCTGTTGGGAGGCATTCGTTCACTGCCTGGATGTATCTGTTGGTGTCCTGCAGAACGATCCTTTCACCTCTGCTAAGATGTTGTCACTGTGTTCAATGTAACATAACATGAAAATTAGCAGGGAGACTCCTTGTAAGTGATGCAGCTCTCAACATACCATACAGTGGAGCATGAGCTAGCTGAAGAGCTGGTGGAGTACCCAGCAACGGGGATGATCATGCTAGATGGAAGCAGATGCAGAATGTCATGACACTAACAAATTGGCAGCAGCTAACAAATGGCTTTGGCCCTTAGTAAAGCAAATGCATACAGCAAAAGTGATGCCTGAAAACCTACAACCAGTCTGTGCTTACCGATGCACAGGCTGACCACACTGTGCATCCAACACTGGCTACTCAAGTAACAATGTAGAAAGAGGAGGATACAGTTATCATTTGCACAGGTGGGGGAGGGAGCACAAGTGTGTAATGTCTTCCACTAAGAAATGTATGAGTGCTGCACTTAATTAAAATTTATGAGTGCACTATGTGTACAAGATGGGTGGGGGAGGTGAATTATTGCAAAATGCTTTGCTTGGGGCCAGCCAGTGTCACTGATTGCCTGTGTGTATGAGGTACTGGGGTTTGTAGTGGTGTGTGTGTGTGTGTGTGTGTGTGTGTGTGTGTGTGTGTGTGTGTGTGTGTGTGTGTGTGTGTGTGTGTGTGTGTGTGTGTTTGTGTGTGTGTGTCTGTGTGTGTGTGTGTGTGTGTGTGTGTGTGTGTGTGTGTGTGTGTGTGTGTGTGTGTGTGTGTGTGTGTGTGTTGGGACAGCTTCTGCAATTGATGCTGCTCTGCAACTCAATCTAATGGACAGGTCCACGGCATGCATGGAAGATATGCAGGCTTTGCATGTGGCTGTTTATATCCTTGTCTGTGGGAGCTGCTTCTTCCAAGAGTGTCATGGAAGATTTTGACTGTTGATCCCATCTTGAGAGATATTGTTGGTGAAACACCTTTTTTCAAGTTCAAAAGGAACAGGAATCTTACACATAATTTATGCCGTGTCATGCATTCAGTTGATAATGCTTGATAGGAAAGGATCGATACCTTTCCATGTAGAACATGTTCTTCATGTAGATACATCTTGGATAGAAATGAATTTATACATCCGATATATGGAAAGAGGGATCCCCTTTATAGGATCATAGGATCATAGGAGATTACTAGACTAATGGCTCTGGGGATCTTACAAGCATAGCCAAGAGTTTATCCCCAAAAAGAGAAACCTCAATCAGCACCTTTCACCCCTGTCAATGAGGGACACAGGTGAAACCCCCAAGATAAATTTGTGGTTACCCATCCACTCATTAAGGTTGTAGTTGAAGAGGGTCAGTGATTTACTTTGTTTGATGTGTATGTGGAGTCTATTCCAGAGACGGAGCAGTCTCTAGGAGACAAGCCTGTCTCTCCAGCAGGTTTTGTTAATGTCACATATTAGATTTAAGCTTTTTGATCAGGTACTATGTGAGGAGTTAGACTTACGGATATGGAGCATCTCTAGTAGAGCAGGGTCTGAGATTACCTTGTAGGCGAGACACAGGTCACCTCTGAGCAATGTGTATGATGCTGAGTAGAGTGATAGCAATTTGATCCTGTCCACATAGGACAGGTGTTGGAGGCCATGGATTCTCTTTGTGAGGTATTTCTGTGGCCTTTCCAGTTGGTGCAGGTGTTTGGAGAGGTACATACAAATAGGGCATTGTACTCAATTATTGGCCTAATGACGGAGGAGTACAGAGAGGTAATAATCTCTTTTTTTCTGGATGCAATCCCTTTACTTATGAGATGAACCAAATAAAAGGCTTTCTTGACCACTGCCACTACATGATGGTCAAATGTGAGACTGTTGTCAGCTTGTGTACCCAGGTCCCTCACCACAGGTTGGTAATCAATAGGGGCCATGTTTTTGCCAAATGGTATGATAATACTTTTTGGCATTTAACTTAAGGCCATGACTTTGTGACCAGTCATTTGTTGCTGTGAGACCCTCTTGAAGTAAGTTAACATCATCTGGGGTGTCAATGACAGCACCCGATTTACAGTCGTCTGCAAACCTGGTTAGCCACAGGCCTTTTGTCTTGGCCTGTACCTCTGAGAAGTAGATGCCAAACAATAGGGGTCCCAGGACAGATCCCTGGGGGACACCCCTAGTGACAGGTCTGCTGTCAGAGGTGGTGGCACCTATTTTGACCTTGTGGGTCCTATCAGTGAGACAGTTGGCCACCCACCTGATGAGATAGGAATTTACGCCAAGTTGTGTTAGCTTTTCGATGATGCCCGAGTGGGGGATTGTGTCAGAGGATTTGGCCATGTCAAGGTAAGCTGTATGTACTGACTTTCCCCTCATTCAGTGCCTTGGTGGCACCCTCATCCAGTGCCTTGGTGGCAGTCTCAAAAAAGTCAATCAGGTTCAACAGGCAAGATCTGCCGTTGATAAATCTGAACTGGGTGTGGTCAAGTACTTGGAGATTGCGTACGCCGTTGTTTATGAGGTCCATAATAATACGCTCCATGGCCTCACAGATCAGACTTGTCAAGCTGGCTTTGTTATGAATAATCAAATGTGTGCAATGTTGAATAAAAAAAAAAGTACATAAATAAGTTCAAAGATTCATACATGTGCAATGTTGAATGAATATCAAACTTAAAAAGATCGACGGAGGAAAAGTTATTTCCTCTCTCTAGATGTTAACAATACCACCCCCCCCCCATCTGAATACTATTAATGTTATGGAAAGTTTTTTATTAAGTTAAGGGGTAGGTTTGGGTCACAGTTAGCAGCCATTTCCTAAGGTGAGCAGGGGGGGCTCGGACAACGCATGATTGTTCTATCAGGATTTGGCACTATCAGTAAGGGGCTGTTACCGCTAACTGAAGCATTTTCTTACTCCCTCTTATACTGCCTTTGTATCTAAATCTGTTATTCAGTGCTATTTCAAGGTAACCTTCGCTCCTGGACTAGTGTCAGTATAAAGTTAAAACTAATTTGTTCTGCCAGGCAGTTCCGAAAACGTTTCCTTGTTCCATAACAAAAAATATTTTATTTCGTCCTTCTGTGGATTGGTCAGTGTATCATCTATCTGAACTGCAAGCATACAAGTCAGATATCTGTCTTTACCAGAAAATGCAGTACTGCCTGTCTTGATAAACTAGTCTGGACTTCCTTTCATGATTTCAGAATACTGATATATCTGTTGTGGTCATATCTGATTTGTCTATCTAACTCTGCATCTTGACATTTTTATTTTCTCCTTAGTATCAAATGGAATATTAAGCCAAACACTTGTTTTCTGCTGAAAGAACCAAAACCAGTAACTGGCCTCTGGCTTTAAATTCCCAGGTCCTTGAATTTATTTTATATAACCTTGTTAGCTAGCTTGACCTCTTTATATTCCTGTACTATGGATATCACTGTTTTTAGCCTGTCTTATAAGCATAATTTCTAAAACTGGATGTGTTTTTGATATTCCCAAAAATATGAGTTTAATATTTTTGGTGTCTTTTTATCCAAGGGTGTAGGCATTTATGTATATATGTATTTATTTATTTATTTATTTTTTGTTGTTATTCATAGCATTGTCCTATCAGGGCTCCCTCTCTCTGCTGGCAGGAAATCTGTGAAGGACTTTGCACCCAAACGTGTCTTTTGGTCAGTTCATCTTGAGCTGCTTGATAGTTTGGGCATGTGGAAGGTGTTCCCTGAAGCTTTGAATATTTTATAATATTTATAAGTGCTATATGTAATTAAACAACTGTTCCGCCCTGTTGTTGTTGCCATTGGATCGCATACTGAGTCACTTTCAGTATGGCCTTATGGGAACCTAAGTAAAGTGTTTCAGGGAAAAATCTCATACTCCTAGGGACTTCCTTGAAAAAATTAACAGAACTCATAGAATGTTTTAGATTCCAATATGATAATTTTAGGGTTGATGGGATTTCCCTGCATACTTGCATTGCACAGTCTGATTACATCAATATGGTGATGTTTTAACATCTTTGAACATATATAATAATGATAAAATATAGTTGTCATGTACCTTAATAGAAATGGTTTTATAAAGCTTTTTTTGTCTTTGATAAAGTATATTACCACCAATTTACTGGGTGATTTTTACTATCCATGTTTGCCATTTCAGTGCTTGCTGAGTGGGAGTGGACCTTTATATATTCACATATGTTTCAGTCTGCAAAATTTTTATGGATGCTTTATCGATGATGTCCTTTTTATTGGGATTCATAGTGAATCTCTTGTTAAGTGCATTTTTAAATGATTGGAATCACAGTATTTCATTTTGAATTTCACTATGCATTACAATACTGATGAAATTCATTTTTAGATGTGATAATTCAGCACAAGATAGTTAATTCTTATTTTGAATCTATTGTTTATAGAAACCACCTTATATTGTCATTATTATATTATGAAAGTCATCATTCATATAAAATTAAAGAATGTCTTCAAGGGGCAATTGATAAGAATATCAGCACTGACTACATTAGAAAATGGCTTTAATAGTGAAGTTGACAAGTTGGTTAGCATGTTCACTAAGATAGATTATAACAATATGATGAGGATTGTTAAAACATCACATTATTAATGAATAAAGGGCAAATATATTCTCAATTTGGATTCCGCAGCCAAAATGGGCACAGATAATATGACTGCCACACGTAATTGTTATTCTGAAGCTTGTTAGTTGGCATTTTCAGTGGACTTAGATAAAAAAATCCTTTGAAATGTACTTAGAGCTCTTAGATATCCCCAGCACTACTGTTTATTTCCATTATGTTATTTGATTTTTTATCAGTTATCAGCATGATATAATTTTACTTGATTATGTTTTGCAAATTGACACAAATATTTTTGATAAAAATTATTTTTTTTTTAGTTTGATTTGTTGTATGTATTTATTTAAGAGTACAAATAATGTATTTAGCAGCAATTAATATAATCGCCCAGTACATGTTTTAGCTTTTATAAGCATATTAGATTTTGTGGATTAATGCTCTGGAGATGGCTCATAGGTAACGGAGGGAAGAAAGTGCTAAACGTATAAGTGTTTCATTCCTTCATTCATGCTTTTTATTTAGTTCTTTGTTAACTTCTAGTGTCTATTTAGCTTGTGGCCACCTGGCTGCTGTACATCATCTTCTGCTACAATTATAATCTGATTACTGTCGACTTTCAATGATCATGTACCTTCCACATAGCCATACTTCTGAAGCTCTTACTGCAAAAAATCTGGACAAAGCCATAAATAATGGCCCAAAAACACAGACACTTTTTAGATATTGCTCTTACAAACTTAGAAAGTTGATAGAATAACAGGCTTTGCATTAGCATGAATTTTCTGGAGTATGAAGTCTGAAACTCAAACGTCTGTCATTATTTTCTGACTTCAACCCTCAATTAATTACCAACAATTTGCCAGAAAAACAAAATTTTATGAGAAACCAACCAAAATATGAGGTGGAGTATAACATGATACTTTGTGATTGAAAAAACTGTAATTGATGTTTTGTAATGCAACATGATACTTTGTGATTGAAAATGTATGTACTTGATTTTTGAAATATAGTGATTGTGGAGCGTTTCTTCTTGGGCCTCCGCTGAAAATGGGCACTTTCTGTCCCATTTGGACTTTCCCGGTAAACAAATGTCAAATAAATAAATATATAAATAAATAATTTAACAGCAGTGGCAGCTTGTCAGTACCACGTAATTTATATGGTATCTGCTACATTGACAGTCATTAACATCTTACTTCAGATGTGTTATTGGGCACTTGTCTTTGAATCATATGAACCCTTGTTCATTGCATTTCACTGTGTGGTAGGTTTACACAAAGCAGGCAATATTTATAAATATGGCCATCTCTTGCTTTGGGGCACTTAATACTGTTGCAGTATAGATGCAGTACATTCCTTTGAAAATACTGCCCAGTCGAAGTGTGACTCACTGAATATTTTGGTCTATTCACACATTATTGAAAATCCAAGATTGGATTTACTGTGAGATCATTGGGCGGTGGGGTTTAGAGCGTTTCCCTTTTCCCCTGCTGATCTCAAGAGTTGGTATTTATATTTATATATATTTAGATAGATATTGATTAGATATATAGATATGTATAAATAGCATGCATGTGGGAAGCCCTACCTTGACTTAGCCAAGGTCATTGACACAGTCCCACATTCGGGGATCATTGATAAACTCTTCTAGTTGAATATCAACCCTTATGTCATCAGGTGGGTTGCTAGCTGGCTGACCAACAGATCATACTCAAAGTAGGGTACTTTAACACAACTAGCAGATCTGTCACCAGTGGGGGTTCCACAGGAGTCAGTGCTGGGCCCCCTATTGTTTGGAATATATTTCTCAAAAGTTCAGGCCCAAACAGAGGAGCTGTGGCTGATTAGGTTTGCTGATAACTGCAAATTATTGAATCCCCAAACGATGTCAATATACTTCAAGAGGGACCTACACAAACCAATGATTGGTGCCAAAGCCATAGACTCAAAATCAGTGCTAAAAATGCATTATCATTTCCTTCAGTAGAAACGATATTCCTGCACACTATCATATAAATAATAATACCCTAAGTAACTACTCAGTAGTGAGAGACGTGGGAACGCAAGTTGACTGCAGCCCAAACTTTGACCACCACTTATGTCTACTCTGGTAAGAAAGGCATTCTGTGTCACACACCTCATTAGCAAAGGCATTGCCTCAAAAGCGAAAGAGGTGATAACTCCCCTGTACTCGACCATCATCAAGTCAATAATTGAGTACAAGTCACCCTTTGGTATGTACCTTACCAGGCATCTGCAGCAACTTGAGAGACCTCAGAGATTTTTAACCAAGAAAATTCAGGTCTCCATCATGTCATACACTGACAGATGGAAGTCACTGTCACTGTACTCAGTTGCATACAGATTACTTAAAGGAGACTTTTGCCTGGCCTGCAGAGCAATCTTGGAGCCAAACCTAATGGAAGTGCTGCACATCTGGAAGTCGAATGGGACAAGGGTCACCCACTCCAAGGACATTAACCTGGCCTACGACATAAATAAGACCTTCTGGAGAGACAGATTTGTCTCTCAGAAGTTGCCACTTCTCTGTAAGAGGCTACCAGTTCACATCAAATAGAGCCCCTCTATGACCCTGTTTAAGTGTAGCCTGGGTGACTGGATGGGAAACCATAAATTCCTGCTGGGGATTTTACCTGTGACCTTCCTAGATATGGGCAGTTGTTGCTAACTAAGAGCTCTAGTTTAGGCAAGATCCCTTATATGGGTTTCTCTAGTATTGCATTGGGTACACACAGCTAGGCTTGTAAAACCTTCAGGTCAATAGCCTAGTAACAACCTATGAACCTATAAGGCAGGGAGACCTGACAACCTGAGAAAGTTTTTGTTTGTTTTATGCATATTCAAGTGTGCAGTCTGTGACATTTTGTTTGAATGTTGGCAAGAAGAACATTCGAGAAGTGATAAATCCGTATATCTTTTTGTAGTCAGACACAGACACGCGTGCATGCACACACACACACACACACACACACACACACACACACACACACACACACACACACACACACACACACACACACACACACACACACACACACACACACACACTCAAATAGACACACAAAGGTGTTAGCAAAAATGTGTTACATATATATTTTAAACGCTAACACATACCGGTGTATGAATTGAACAGATACTCCTGTAATATCTGGATATGTCAATGTATGTGTATGTGTGTGTGTGTGTGTGTGTATACATATATGTGTGTATTTTATAGGTTCATAAGTAAGTATTGGCTAGCTGCCCTTGCAGGCCATTTTAAGCCTAGCCAATTTCCCTTTTTATGCTCTTTTTGTGTGTAAAACTTATTTGGGAAAAAAGACGCTCCTATATGACTGAGAGGTTGTGAGGTGTGAACACGAGGAAAAAGTGCCTTACATGCATTTTTATGAAGTAATACCTAGTTACTACTCAACTCATACTGTGTTATTACATTTATATTTTTCTTCCTGCGGTCATATTTTGGGAAAGCTATTTTATGGTGAACATACATAAAGCACCAATCAGATTGTTTGAGTTTTCTAATTTTTATTTGACTATTTTAAAAATATGTGCAGTCATCTTATTTTTAGACAGATGTTAGGGTAAGATTCACCGACAAATGCTATGTACCTGCGCAGTGCTAACATTCAAGCATGTCACTGCATGAAGTGCTGCAAAGTTGATCAGACATGTTTTGGTCAGAAGGTAGTACCTGCATAATGAACAAAGAATGCAAAAGTAAACAGTTGTGCAGTGGTATCGCAATAAACATTATGTTATTGTATGGCAAGACCAAACTACAGTAGCATGAGTGGCTGACATAATGGATGTCACAGCTAAGGCATGCTAGCATCTACAAGTCAGTCTGCTCTGTTGTGTAGTTCTTTGATGTATAGCTGCAACTACTACTTAACAAAGTAACTGAGGATGGGGGAGGGGATCGTACTGTGTTCTGTTATTGTTTGATATGGAAGGTACCACATGTAACAAATATTCCTGTTCTTTACTCTCCATTAAACACCTCTAAGTCTGTAATACAGGGTGGATTTTACTAAGGGGGTGTCTTTATTAAGTTAAAGATCTTTTTCTGTAGTTTCCATTACATGGTAGCTTTTAAAGGAGGGCAGCTTCTGAGCGAAGAAATATGTCAAGTTGTGTTTATGCTGTTCAGTGCTTTATCCTGCTGAGAATTCTTACTTAGCTATTCATCCTGCTTGTTTCATTTTCACACTATACGCACTGGTCAGGCGTGCTTACTGCAGTAAGTAGCACATGTTTCATTCTCACACGGTACGCGCTGCTCAGGCATGCTTACTGCAGTAAGTAGTATGTTTCATTCTCACACTATACACACTGCTCAGGCGTGCTTACTGCAGTAAGTAGTACATGTTTCATTCTCACATTATACACACTGCTCAGGCGTGCTTACTGCACTAAGTAGCACATGTTTCATGCTCACACTGTACGCACTGCTCAGGCGTGCTTACTGCAGTAAGTAGTACATGTTTCATGCTCACACTGTACGCACTGCTCAGGTGTGCTTACTGCAGTAAGTAGTACATGTTTCATTCTCACACTGTACGCACTGCTCAGGCGTGCTTACTGCAGTAAGTAGTACATGTTTCATTCTCACACTGTACGCACTGCTCAGGTGTGCTTACTGCAGTAAGTAGTACATGTTTCATTCTCACACTGTATGCACTGCTCAGCAAAGGAGGAGAGTATTTTTAATGATGCTATTACTGTCAGTAGTGGTGTGGTGCTAAAGCTGTGTCCTTTCCTAGATTTGAAATCCCTTTACATTATAGTGTTTACTGAGGTTATGATATGTTATTTATCACTGCTACTGTGGCTGATGTCCTATTCCATTTATTAGTTCTCCTGAACTGCACATTACTGCTGTGAAAGCTGACAAGTTACACAAATAATTTAGCTTCATTTTAATGAGTAAGTACCGGATAACCCCAGACATCTGATTTGCCTTTCTATTGAAAGCTGTCAAATATCTTGTTACCGTCCCCTTTCCCTAAAGTTGCACTGGCCAATACTAATGGGGGGGGTACCTAAACATCTCTGGGTTACTGTGCTTCTGCTCCTAATTTCCCTAAAGACAGCACTGTCCCAGAGCAATAATAAAGATGTGAGCTGGAACACAGGGACAGACATTTCAGATGTTTCATCCTACAGAGACTGTTCCACAGGTGGCTCCCACCACATTCACTGCCACCATCCCACCTGAGGTCAGCTATTCAGATGTATTCTTAATGCCTGTCTTTAACTCATCTGCTGATTATTCTGTTATTTTTATGCCAGTTAGTCTAATAGATCTACAGTGCCTGCCTTATAGTATTATTATTATTATTATGATGATGATGATGATGTTCTTTTTTACATTCAACTATTCAGTACTGTTCCACCTTCAGATCCTTTCCAATATCAAAAAAAAAAAAAAAGAAAAATGTGGAAAGCAGAAATACTATCCAGTGCCACAACCTCTTCAGTCCTATCCAGTCCTTACCAGGGACCTTATAACTCAAGGCTGACAAAGTACCATACATGCTTCACAGATCTAGGCTCATTCCTGTAAGATATACTAAGGAAAAACAACATATGCTAATCTGCCATAGCCTAACAGGCATGGACAGAACTTTTATAAAGAACCTCTGTATCTTCTGTTTTCTTATATCTACATGTTTTGGGTTAGAAAACTTGCTTATTCTTCTCAAAAGTTTATGCACCTGCATTACCTCTACCAGAACAGTACCTTTCTTGTTGTGATCAGTGTACACATTGCTCCTGGGTGAGTACACATTGCCCCTGGGTGAGTACACATTGCCCCTGGTTGAGTTAGGTCACTTGACATATTGATTTTCTCATACTTTGTGCTAAAGAGTCTGAATGTAACAGTGGATAGTGAAACCCTTCCAAACACCCAGCTCACTATAAGAAAACATCCTTAATGATAGTCTAATGTGTCTAATTATTTTTGGCAATACCCAAACTATGCTGGTGACAGAATAACATTTCTCTCCATCCACACAGATAAATGCCTTTGGAATAATACATCTTGTCATATCTGATACTACCCTCTTAATTTGCTCAAAGGGTAGTACACATTATGGTACAGACACACCAGGAAAGATAACTGTTTTTGGAATCTTCCTTCTTATCAGTGAACATAGTCCTGTCACATTAGTTCAAGAGTTATCCACATAGATGGTCTTAGAATTCACTGGGAATTTGCAGATATAACTATTGGATACCCTGTCAGACTTTGTAATGACTGATTTTCGGTTCCCTATTATATGATTGAAGATGCATTCTTTTAAATGTGTCTTGATCAAACTTGAAAGCACGAAATGGCAAAATACCGAAACGGCATATAAGCAAATTCTTTCCCTGGGAAAGAAATCGCTTGGCCGCCTTTGTTATTTTGCTGTTTTTGTCACTGTAGTATGATCTCTGAGTTGGTATATTTAAGTAAGGGGGGTGTGGGTTGGGGGGTGAAGCCCCCCACTTTAGGTAATGTTTTAAAGTTGTTGTTTTTTTTTTCTTTTTTGGAACAGTGATTTCTTTTTTCCCTGGGAAAAAAATTGCTGTACTAAGTGTTTGGGATTGTAAGCATTCACTTACATGGGGGTCGATAAATCAGTGTTCACTTTTTTAAGTGTTCATTGATTTAATATAGACCCCTGATTTTCTACCTGTTATCTAGCATAACCAGAAAAAGAAATAACCTACCCATGGCTACACTTAATCCAAGCCAAAAGTATACTGATTATAGGTGAATTTAATATAAACCAACTTAACAAGAATAAGATTAACTTCCTGCAACTGTAAGCCCGTCAGTAACTCATATGTGTGTTGACACATCAGAGTAGATCTAACTACCCTCATTTTGGCCCCCACTCATTTCTTATTCTCCTGGTCCGATAAAAGGTAACATTTCTGGCATACATCTTCACATCAAGATCATAAACACAGTGAGGTGAAGAAGCCTGTCTCAAAGAATTTAAATAGGTCAGTGGTGTCCAGTACTAGGGGCAGTTAACATTAATTCAACCCAGTAACTCACAGGCTTACTGACCAAACTGATTTCTGTTATCAGGAGAGCACAGGGAAGGTTCACAGCAGTGGTTCACCACACAATTTAAGCAGTATCAGGACCAAGTATGGACACTATGGAAACATGCTTGGCATTGATAACATTTAAATGTTCCAATATCACTGAAGAAAAGAAATACACGAAATGTGAACTATCCACACTTCACAACAAGATAACTACAATACTAAAACTATTAAAACAATGTTACTGGTAAGAATAAAGTAAAAGCACCCTTCAGGTGTCACACTCTGGGTGACTGGAACAAATCCAGCTGAAGCCTAATATATCTTAGACATATAAATCTGTACTCATACCCTCTTATCTCATCTACTTTCTATGCCTTTAAATAATAATGGCGTTGTTTCCTGCTTCTAAACTCCTTGCAATGAGTATAGTCAGACAAATGAGAAAAATGTTAATACTATTCGATTTATTTTAATTTCCTTTGTTGACCAGGTGGATGGGCTGGTCCAGTGTCCCTTTTCAGTCATGGAGTTAAGTAAAGGCAATTATAACAAAATTAAGTGGTTAGCAAACAATAATATATATTTTGTAGACCTCAATATAAATAAATGCTGCCTAATTAATCTCTATGCCAAAATGTCTTACAGTGCTTGATTCTGCATTTTGTTTCTTAGTTGGACTGCCATCTATGTGGAATTTGAATGTCCTTCCTGTGAATACGTGGATTTCCACTGGCTGCTATGGTTTCTTCCAGCATCTCAAAGACATTTTGCAAATGAACTTTTGAACATCCAGATTTCCTGTAGGTGTGTGTGTGTGTGTGTGTGTGTGTGTGTGTGTGTGTGTGTGTGTGTGTGTGTGTGTGTGTGTGTGTGTGTGTGTGTGTGTGTGTGTTTGTCTGTGTCTGTGTCTGTGTCCTCCTAAAAAGTGGCAGCCCACCTGAGATTAGTTTCTCTTCTGTGTGCCCACTGACTGCTGGAATTGTTTGTGGCTCACCCATGAACATGAACTGATTAAGTGGATGATCAAAGTGCATGTGTTCGAAAAAGTGGCAGCCCATTCTAGATTAGTTTCTCTTCTGTGTGCCCACTGACTGCTTCATCAGACTAATAATTGAGTACAATGCTCCCTTTTGCATGTACCTCACCAGACACCTACAGCAGTTGGAAAGACCACATAGGTTTCTCACCAAGAAATTACAGGGTACAAAAAACAAGTCTTATGCAGAAAGTCTGAAAGCCCTGTCGCTGTATTCTGTCTCCTACAGGTTGCTAAGGGGTGACCTATACCTGGCTTACAGGGAAGTCTCTGACCAGGTCCTGATGGAAATGCTATCAAACTGCACGAGGGTCACTTGCTCCAGGGATCTTAATCTAGCCTCTGACATGAACAGATCATGCTGTAGAGATGGATACATCTCCCAGAGACTTCCACTTCTCTGGAACAAGCTTCCAGTTCACGTAAATCAGAGCACCTCCCTGACCCTCTTCAAATGCAACCTAGATCAAGGGATGGGTGATCAAAACTCACTCCTGGGGTGGCTCCCATGTCCCTCCTGGACAGAGGAAGTTGGTATTAACTACCATAGACCCTTACCTCTGTGAACTTCACTTACCTAACCATTGACAATTGGGGCAACTTGGGATAAATATGGCTAGACTTATAAGGGCTTTAGGGATGTTAGCCTAGTAACCTCTTATGAACCTATGAATGCTGAATGACTCATAAACATATGTAACAGAATGTTTAGTAGTTTCTAAAATGAATATGGCTACATTTTTTTCCACAGCTGGCATGTCTCTGTATAATATTTGCTGTTGTGTCAATACATAGTACGCCAGTTTCTTGCTGTATATTAATATTTGATACTGACTACATTCATATATTTTTTTTTATGGAGATGTATTTATTGATTTATTTATTGATTTATTTATTGTCTTTTGTTTACTGGGAAAGTCCACTGGGCTCAGAATCCCATTTTCGGTGGAGGCCCGGGGAGAAAAGCTCCATACAGTTAATTTAAATACATAACATCGTATCAAATTTGAAAATAACAAGAGAGAAATAACAACAGAAAATTACAAGTGGATGTTACAAAGTGAATACACAGGTTATAAGTTTTCTGATTGTTGCAATACAGGAATAACAAAGAAACATGACAGTGTTAAGTGTTAAAAGAGTAACTATATAGAACAATTGTGTTTTGATGTGACAAGAAGATAACATTTTTTGGAAGACAAATAGGATGGGAAAGGAGAGAGAGGAGAGAATAGACTGATGAGGGGGGAATGGGTGAGGAAGGGGAGGCTTAAGCACTAGGGAGAGAGTGTCAGGGAAGTGTTTTGTAGAGATAATGGTAGGTAGTTTTGGGGCAAGTTAGAGTCGGTTGGAGTCAGAAGTTTGCAACGCTAGAATAGGCTAGAGTATGTATATCTGAATACTTGGGTGAATTAGGTTATGGCGGATTCAGTAGTGGAACAGTTGCATATCCATTTGGATAGAAAATGAAGGTGTAATTCCTTTCGAAATATAGACTGGCATTGTTGAGAGTGGATAGAGGGAGGGAGGTTGTTCCAGGCTTTGGCTGTTATCCAAGAGTATAGTACTTGTCCTACTGGTAACTTGGGTTTATGGACTTGGAGGAGGAATTTGTTTTCGGATCTTTGTGTGTGTGTAGCTGTAGGAGAAGTAGGTAGTGGGGGAGTTCCAGCCATTGCAATTGTTTGAGTGCTAGACAGTGGTGTGCAGAATGGTGATTATTGGTGGTGAATTTTGCTGCCTTGTTATAGCAAGATTCCAATTTTGTGAGTAGTGAGGACTGTAGATTTAGTAGTGATGGGATGCCATAGGTTAGTGAGGGTAGGAGGTATGAGGAGGCTAAATTTTTGTTTGGTTGAGCGGGAGAGGAATTTATTATGTCAGTAGAAAAGTCCACGTTTTTTGTGGGTTTTACTTATACAGTCCTGAATGTGAAGGTCAGATTTGAGGTTTTCATCGATTATTACTCCCAGTAATTTAGTATGGGTTACTAACTCGATCTTGGTAGAGTCAATTGAGTAGATTTCAAGGTTGCAATTGTTGGTAGGGGTATTTTTCTTGGGAGGAATATCATCAGTTTGGATTTTTTTGGATTTAAGGAGAGATGGTTTTTGTGAAGCCATTTTTGACTGTGGTAAATGTTGCTTGGGCAGATTTCTACAGGCTATCCAGGGTTTTAGCACAGCAGACTATTGTAAAGTCATCTGCATACTGAATTAGAGACCCATGCTGAATAATATGGTTCAGGTTATTAATGAAAATATTAAACAAGAGAGGGCCTAGGACAGAGCCCTGAGGTACCCCTGTTGGATTGTGCAAAAATGGGGAGATGGAATTATGCCATTTGACTGCATGCTCTCGGTTTGTGAACCAGTTAACAGAATAGGGAGTTAGGCCTAGAGCAGATAGATGGGAGAGGAGGATAGGGTGGGAGATGGTGTCGAATGCTTTTGATAAGTCCAGAAAAATGGTTGACCCTATGTTACCCGAATCACGAGCTTTGGTGATTTTGTCAAGGAAGGAGATAAGTGCAGTGGATGTGCTATGGCCGGTGTGGAACCCATGTTGTGTAGAGGAAAGGATGTTGTTTTTCAGTAGGTATTTTAAGAGTTGTTTTGTACACATTTTTCAAGAATTTTGGAGACAGGGGACAGTATAGCAATGGGCCACCTTTGTGAAGTGGTAAGATGATGGCTTTTTTCAATAAATTGGGGGCATAGGCCTCCTGAAGGGATCTATTTATCAGGATGCTTATAGAGTATGTCACTGAATTTTAGAAATTTAGCAGGAATCTGCTGAGTTTGAGCATGGTTTTAGTCTTAACAATAGTTGTTTAATAAAAGAGGTGGAGATGGGTGAGAGATTAAATCAAGGGTGAGAGGTTTGTTGTGTGCTATTAGCTTGAGGAGAGAAGGTGTTGGGAGTGGTATAGCAGGGCAGAGGGGTGAAGCTTTGTGGTGAAGGGGATGGTGAGGATGTAGAACATTTGGGAGTGGAATGGAGAAAGTCGCTGTAATTTTGGCTATGGTGTCTATGAAATATGAATTAAAGAGACTGGCTATTTGTTCAGGTTGCATGTCAGGATGTGGGAAGGGGTTGGGTTTAGTGCCAGGTGTTAGTAGGTTGTTGATAGAGGACCAGAAGAGTTTAGGGTTCTTTGTTTTATATGATTGTTTGGCCCAGAAGTATGACTGTTTATCTTTGGTCACAAGTTTTTTTAACTTGGTTGCGGAGCTGCTTGTATTGAATGAGGTCAGTAGTATTTCTAGATTTCAGCCAGAGTTTCCAGACTTTGTCCCTAGCATGCATGATATCTTTGGGGGTTTTAGATAGCCAGGGGGCATTATTGGATTTGATCCTTTTGGTTCTGTTGGGAGCTATTTTACTTAGAATTTCTAGAAAAGTGTTGTTGAAGAACTGTAAGGCATCATCTAAGGGGAGAGATTTAAGAGTTTCAATTCATGCTTTTTAGGGTGGTATTAAGGGAGATGGGGTTATATTTGGACAGGTTTTGGACTAGTTTGAAGGTATGGGTTTGTTGCATATGTGGGCAGGAGCGAATGGTAAGGGCAGGTAGATGATCGCTAAAGGAGTTGGGCATAGTACCTGAGGATATATACTTGGTGGGGTCAGAGACTAATATCCAGTCTAAGACAGTTCCTTCATTGCTTTTGTTATATCTAGTGCTGGTGGTAATAAGTTGTGTGAAATGATACAGATTAATGCTAGAGGTAGAAAGTTTACAGGAGATATGGGCCCAGTCAATGTTCATGTCACTTAGGATTATTGTTTCTTTCTTTATGACATTAGATATCTATGATATAAACTCTTCTGGAATGGGAATGTTATTCCCAGGAGGAATATAGATGACTGATATACAGAGCTTTATAGAGTGGTTGATATCAAGGAAAGAGATTAAAATTTCAGCATTATGGAATTTGGGAATTTGGCCTTTAAATTGCATTTGGCTAAAGGTGCTGGGGTAGATCATGGCTATGCCCCCACTCTTTTTATGTTGTCTGTCTGACCTGATTATGTTATAATTGCTAGGGAGAATCTCAGAGTCTGGGATAAATGTTTTAAGCCAAATTTCTATGGCTGCGAGGATAGTGGTGTTATTTTGTGACAGCCATGCATGTAATTCAGTAGTTTTATTATAGATACTCTGAAAATTAACATTAGTTAGGTGGAGGGTTCTGGTATTATTGGGGGTGTGAGAGGAAGCTGGACCGGGGTTAAGGTGGATGTCACCAGAGTGAGAGAGAAGGGATAGGACATAGAAGATGGGGTAGATGATGGCTACACTCCCACACTTTTTATGTTGTCTATCTGACCTGATTATGTTATAATTAGGAGCGAGAATCTCAGAATCTGGGATGGATGTTTTAAGCCATGTTTCTGTGGCTGCGAGGATAGTGGTGTTATTTTGTGACAGCTATGCATGTAATTCAGTAGTTTTATTACAGATATTCTGAAAATTAACTTTAGTTAGGTGGAGGGTTCTGGTATTATTGGGGGTGTGGGAAGAAGCTGGACTGGGGTTAGGGTGGATGTCGCTGAAGCAAGAGAGAAAGGATAGGACATAGGAGATATTTCATGTAATGTAAGAGATCTTAGTAGTGAGATAGGGCCTATTTCAGAATATGAGTTAAGAGTGAAGAGGTTGATGTGAGTTGGAGAGTTTATAGTAGCCTGGATGCTTTCTGAAAAGTCTGTGGTAAATGTAAGAGTTAGAAGAAGAATGGAGATTGAGAGTAGAAGTAATGTTTGATTGAATATAAGATTCATGGTGGGTGAGAGTGGAAGAAAGAGTTGTTTGAAAGGAAGTGATATAATGGAAGTGAGGGTGGGAGATGGGATGCAGGAAAGGAGGTGTCTAACTAAGTATAAATGTAATGAAAGAGGGGTGGATGGGAATGGGAGTAGCGTAGGGGAGTGGAGTGAGTCCGAGCAAAGCGAGGGCAAACAGAGCAGGTTGAGCCAAGCCCTGTTATAGAAGACAAGGAGGTAAGCCAAAAAAAAACAAAAAACAATCAGCAGACCAGCAGAAATAGGGCAAAGTGCTTTGGTATGAAATGTTAAAATTAGACCAGGGCAGGAGATAATTTACAGAGTATGCAAACACTACTTGTAAAAGGGGGAAAGAAGAACTGTTACGTGAGGGTACTGAGAGTCTTTAATGGCGGCGGCCCCGGCTGAGCGTTCAACAGTGCGATACCAGGTAGGCAGAGAGCACTGTGGACATCTAAAAAAAAAATTATTACAAAGGGAAATAGCTTATTTTAACCAGGCAATCATTACATTCAAGTGGAAAGTTAAACTAGAGTGCAACGTACATAAGTTACTTTTCTTGCTGTCGTTACACAGTGATTCTTAGCACTTAGTAGCTGGGGCACACCACACAGTAAAAGATGGGGCTATTTATTGATACCAGGACAAGACAGGGCCAGAGAAATGTACTGAAAATGAATGGGAGAAGAAAATGTGGATAAGAAACACTACAATAAGGGAAATGATTAACAAAACATTTCAGCAATATACATTAAGTGGTAGCCACAGCAAGTATAAGCAAAACTTGGGTGCAGCTTGCAATGACTTAGTTTCACAAGAGAATAATTGTCTTAACCATTATTATTCCAGTGTAGTGCATACCATTTTTTATGTTAAAATGGTTTATGAGAACATACACCTTAATCATATCCAATATTATATCAGATGTTGCTGTACCTTAGGATAAAGGGCTTACCTCTTCACGCTGGTTATCAGTGAAGTGCAAAACTTTGTCAGTTTGGTGCATTCAGCAAATGCATCACACCATGTGACACTTTCACTAGAGAGCCAGAAATGAAAGCAGGACTGGCAGCTTGCTTTATGAATCGCTGATGTAGCCAGCTAACTGTTATTTTTGTCATCTGAAAAGGCAACTAGAGCAAATGATAGCAAACAAAATGCTGTCAACACACCATGGCATAAACGGCGATTTGGTTTTTGTCAGAAGTAGTTGTATATCCATGTTGTGTGTTCTTCCTTTGGATGAGATGTTAAACCGAGGTTCCATTTGCTTGAGTAGCGTAGCAGGATGTAAAAGATCTCATGGCACGTATTGAAATGAACAGGAGAAGTCCTCCGATGTCCTGAATGAATCTCCCCTAGCAGTATTAAATAGCAACTCGGGTCCCCCCTGAAAAGAGAGCACTAGCTTTGTGGGACTAACGCAATCAACAAGAGATAAATAAATAAATAAAAGTAAATAATAAGTGTTATCAGTACTACAGTGAGTGTATGGCCAAATGTCACATGCTAAATTAACTTATTAGGATATTTCTTGTAGCTAACCATCATCACAATGAGCCTATGTTTAAAAACATACCTCCATTCTAAATTTTTACCAGATAATAAAAAGATATACTCAGGTATATGTGACACATCAAGCTAAAAACTTCAAAGACTCAGAAATCCTGATCGTGAATTAAGTCATTCTACTTAAAATAATGTGTATGTCTTTGAAAGTAATTTCTACTACCCAGGAAGCACCTGCAGAGATATTTTGGCTGCTATCCTACCTTGATCAGGAATACATAATAAATTTATTCTGACAAAAGGCTGATAAGCAGTTCACTTCAGAGGGACATGACTTCATTGATGTTTATGAGATGTGATGTAGGCCGTTTCTGTTGCGTGCCGAATAACTGCAGTGCTATCAATTGTATGTTGTCAGTGGACATAAGTAACTTTCAGAATATTACTTTGTAAAACTTTGCACTGTATCATGCATGATTTTACTGTGCAAACATCTAGTGCTTGAATAGTAGCTGACAGGGGAGGAGAACACAGGAGACTGCACACCAGTTTCCTAACAGAAGGAGATGTTTAGTGTGTTACTTGACACTATGAATAAGTGGCTATATTTAGACTTAAATGAAAAAAATGTTATGGTTTCCATTCTCATACAAAATATTAGAATGAATATCCATCTGTTTCTTTTAATAAAGTAACACGTTGCTGGCATTAACACAGTGAATTAGCCATGAATGTGAAACTTTTAATATTCCTTTAATTATTTAGTCTAGCATGAGATGGCAATACAGACTCATTGTTTATGTCTGTACGTTATGGAAACAGAGAGACCTTTTAAGGCTGTAATATGTTGTATATCCTGTTTGCTGAAGACCTCCAAGAAGCACAACAAATGACATTGCACAGAACAATAATAAAAATTAAACAAATGATGCATTTGAAAAAACTAATAATTATATACAGCAGCAAAATATGTCTTTGAGTAACTATAAAGATCAGTAGGGACTATTCCACATTTGGTAGCTAGTTACAGGAATGCCATGTCAGTATGACGTCCTGCAAGACAAATATCAAAGGAAGAGAATGTTGCTTTCTGAAACTCATTGTCCTGACAGTAATAGTTGACACTTTATATCCAATTTCCAGTCACTTGTTTACTAACCTGCTGATTGTTTTTCTTTGAACCAGATCAATTGTTTGATGCCTTCTTGAGAAGTATGACATAGCACTGGTTTGAAAAACAAACACTAGTAGTACAAGCACTACTCTTCTAATTCTTTAAGACAACATACCAAAATCTATACTTTTATGATACAGCATTTCAGATGAACCAGTTCATACTCTAACTGACTAAACTGATATGGTAAGCTACAGTATTCTGTTGACCTGGGTTTGAGTCCCACAACCTCCACATGCATACTAAATGATACTGGGAAAGTCATATAAACAGGCCTATGATCCATGTGAATCAATATAAAGACCCATTGTGCCTAATGGGCTTTACTTGATTAAAAGAGTGAATAGACACATAAATTGTCATGTAAACATTTTACCTTAAATCCAAATGCTTTCATAGGTTAGTCTGTAGATTTGATATAATCATTGCCTGGATTGGAATGCAGTATTTTTATAATGTGTTTATAGTGCCTAATTCTGCAGTCTTCTTCTGTTTAGGGGTCCAGCATAACAGATGCATGCAGTGAAATGCTTATGCAGGGGGTCTTACTGAAAATTTCTGCTGGCAACATCCAAGAACGAGTTTTCTTTCTGTTTGACAACCTTCTGGTATACTGCAAAAAGAAACACAGGTAAGTAACTAATTCATTTTTCTGTAAATAGCAAACAAGTAGTGTCTTATATGTGCATGTATGTATACACACGCATACATATATATATATATATATATATATATATATATATATATATATATATATATATGTGTGTGTGTGTGTGTGTGTGTGTACATATAGAGACAGAGATATGTGTATGTGTACACAATTACATATATACATACATGCACACACACACATATACCTACATATATATTTCAGCATTAATGATGAAGTGTGTATATAAGTATTTTCTGGTTAAGGTTAGAGTAAAGGCTGGGGAAGGTGATAGATTTAGGGTTGTGCATGTGTGCTACTTTATGTGGCAGTGTTACAGAAATGTTTTTTTCTAATGTAAGGTGTAAGGTTGACAATATGGGCAGGTGTAATATTGGGATTAGAGTTAGAATGCACTAGTAAGGCTGTGCAGGAGCACCCCATTACACCACCATACTAGTGCATGTGAACCCTAACCCTGCCACTGTCTCTTACTCCAGCCCTACACCTTACCTGAGAAAAAAACTTTCTATAACACTACCACTATTCAGATGAAGTATATCTGAATTTAATGGTAGAGCTTTGGTGAGCTGATTGCAAAGGGAATCTGTTTCATTTCCTTTTACAATTGTTTTTCTTTTCATAGTTTGGATTTTTTGGCTAATTAGATTTCCTGCATGCTGGCATCAATCACCAGTATTTCGATGTGTGTGTGTGTCTGTATACATACAGACACACACGCGCGTGCGCGCACACACACGCATATATATATATCTATATTGTATATGTGTGTGTGTGTGTGTCAAATATGTATTTGCGTTTTGTTTTGTGATGTAAGTGAACAGTTAATTAAGTACCAGTTACACACCTCTGGAATGTGAATTACTACACGGCCTAAATTCTGAAGTTACACAATTCCTTTATGTACACAGTTTACAAAAGTGTATGGCTTTCATGTCAAGGTAGTTGGCTATGTTTATGTAGCAGTTCATGCATGTCTTCAAGCCACTGTTAGATTTGTGTGATTAGGCAATATAAAATATATATTTGAAAAATATATATTTTCTGCTATGTATACATAAATAGATATAAAGAAATGAACTGAAACTGAGCTAATTTAACTTAATGAAGCTTGGCTATATACCATCTGCAGATTTTCACATAATACTACATGTAATATATGCTGTCGCTGTTTCTTTCTAGCACTGGTCTTCCCTGGGTGTGAATGCTTTCATTTTATGGTGTAGAAGCACAGGCGACTGTAGCGCCATGCAAGCAGATAGTTACACTGCTAGTCATTATAAGCACTCAGAAGACAATAGAAGGCCCGGTGCAGTTTGGTTACACAAAGCACCCACTGCTAAGACAATAGCAGAGACCCACTTTTTTAAGACTGGTTTTGTACTTTTCTGGAAAAACACAATAACATTTTGGAATTTGGCACCGGTAGTGGAAAAACACTCAGTTTTTGTTTTTTAATTTGACATTTTAGGACAGAACACTCATTCACCAGAATGTGGATTTATTTCTTAATATCTACTTCCTGTAAAGCATTCACTTTGCTTTCTTTGGTATTCTTTATTTGGAATCTGTTTTAATTTTGCTTACCAGTAGAAACCTGAAGACATTATAATGCAATCATAGTGATTACCGAAAATATAGTTAACAATCACTGTTATAATTCCTGGAATGGTAGTGTATGAAAATGAAATTTTATTGTTTAATAATGTGACTGCTGGGTTGATGCTGTTGGACTGTTCTGCGAGAAAGGCATGTAATGCTTATGCACTACAGTTCTGTATAGAAGCTTTTTCCTAGATATGGACTGCCGACCAAATTCCTTGTTGTGTTTCATTTCTCTTATAAGGTTGTAGCCACTAAGCATAAATCAGTTAAGCAGTTTTATTATCTTTAACTGAGTATAGGAGGTATTCATGACACAGGCATTTTCAGGAATTACTGACACCATATAATCCATGCATCTTAGCATCAGGTCATTTTATGTACTATATGTGTGTGTGTGGTTCCACTTCATATGATCGAAAGCTCATAACATCTAAATTCAAAACAGCGAGACCAAATGATTGAAAATCCAAAACATCTAAAACTCATAACATCGAATAGCAAAACAATGAAAACTACAAAGCAACTATAAATAACATCCCACACACTGTTTACTACATGCCCCCCTGCACCCCCCCAAATAGGGGGCTCCACCCCTCCCACACCCCGTAAATTAAATATACCAACTCCAAGGTCGCACTACAGTGGGGTTAGGAAATTAACTTTTTCCCCCACTGTAGTGTGACCTCAGAGTTGGGATATTTAATTTATGGGGGACATGGGGGGTGCAGGGGGGCTTGTATAAACGTAGCAAACCTCTGTGGGATGTTATTTATAATTACTTTGTAGCTTTCAATGTTTTGAGATTCGATGTTATGAGTTTTAGATGTTTTGGGTTTTAGATGTTGTGGTTTAGATGTTATGAATTTAGATGTTATAGGTTTTCGATGTTAGTGGAACCGTGTGTGTGTGTGTGTGTGTGTGTGTGTGTGTGTGTGTGTGTGTATATATATATATATATATATATATATATATATATATTACATTCCCTCTTATTAACAACTTGCCATGTTTTCACTTTCTAAATTTTATTGTGTTTTCACTATGGGTTAGTGAACATATTTCCATACCTCTCTCACTCCCATCTAGACAATGGGAGAATATGTCCAAGGATATATTATACTGGACTCTCTGTATGAGGGTTCTTTCATGTTAATCTCACATATCTACACTTGGATATTCCTCCTATTGATTTATAATTGTGCATTGTAGTGTTGGCCTACATATTACTCAAGATCATTCCTAATCTGCAAGAATTTTTCCATGCAAACTCATTCACTGACTTAATACTTTAGATTTTTTCATTGCATGATATTGTTTTGGTGTTATTCTACTTTTTTGGTCTATTTTTTATTGGAGAAGGTACTGTAACATTTGAATAACTAACTAATTGTTTAGAAGTGGCTGTTGCAAAAGTTGAAATGATGTAAAGCTCTTTTTTTCATCTTTTTCTTCATTTTTGCATACAACACAAACAGTTGCTTTCCAACTAAATTTAACTTGCATTGACAGTTAATGAATTTGCAGTTAGTGAAATTAGTCTATTTAACTAAGACAGCCACAGTGGTGCAGCAGTAGCATTGTTGCCTCACAGCAAGAGGTTCTCCCATTCGATTCTCGGCTGGAGTGCAGGGAGTACCTTCTGTTTGGAGTCTGCATGTCCTCCCCATGGTTGGGTGGCGTTCGAAAGACATGCGTAAATGGGCATGCCTTCGTTGAAGGTTGGACATCGAGCTGGCACTTCGGTGTTCGTGAAAATCTACTGCCAGTCATTAGCGGACCGGAGTTCCGCTGTGGCGACTCCTAACCAGGAAAGGCCGAAAGACAAACAACAACAATTAGTCTATTTAACTGTGGAGCACAAAGGGATATATCTCTTTCTGGTAGCAGTCTGTGTTGTGAAAGTTGCAGTTTTGTAGTAGCACCAATTTATATACGTGTGTGTGTGTGTGTGTGTGTGTGTGTGTGTGTGTGTGTGTGTGTGTGTGTGTGTGTCTGTTTGTGTATGTATGTATGTATGTATATATATATGTATATAAATATATATATATATATATATATATATATATATATATATATATATATATATATATATATATATATATATATATATCTATACACGTATATATATATATATATATATATATATATATATATATATATATAGAGAGAGAGAGATATCAGACACTTTACCAAACTACACAGATATCAACAACACGTGATTGAATT